>NC_048579.1:10400065-10605065 GCF_013265735.2 Oncorhynchus mykiss | reverse complement strand
ATCTCCTTCGTTACTTCTCTCTCCATCTTTACCTCTCTCTTCATCTTTACCTCTCTCTCCATCTTTACCTCCCTCTCCATCTTTACTTCTCTCTCCTTCGTTACTTCTCTCTCCATCTTTACCTCTCTCTCCATCTTTACCTCTCTCTCCATCTTTACCTCTCTCTCCATCTTTACCTCCCTCTCCATCTTTACTTCTCTCTCCTTCGTTACTTCTCTCTCCATCTTTACCTCCCTCTCCATCTTTACTTCTCTCTCCATCTTTACCTCTCTCTCCATCTTTACCTCTCTCTCCATCTTTACCTCCCTCTCCATATTTACCTCTCTCTCCATCTTTACCTCTCTCTCCATCTTTACCTCCCTCTCCATCTTTACCTCCCTCTCCATCTTTACTTCTCTCTCCTTCGTTACTTCTCTCTCCATCTTTACCTCTCTTTCCATCTTTCTATATTTACTTCTCTCTCCATCTTTACCTCTCTCTCCATCTTTACCTCTCTCTCCATCTTTACCTCTCTCTCCATCTTTACCTCTCACCCCATCTTTACTTCTCTCTCCCCTGGACCATTCTCTCGCTTCATTTTTTGTATCGATTATTACCACTTTATATAAGATTCTCTCTGACTCTACATCTGTCTTTCTTTAAATACCTCTACAAGAACATAACGGACACTGTTGCATAGTCAGAGACTACAGTCAGAGACTACAGCCACAGTGTGGGTATAGTCAGAGACAACAGCCACAGCCACTACCTTTCTACAGCCAGAGACTACAGCCACTACCTTACTACAGTCAGAGACTACAGCCACTACCTTACTACAGCCAGAGACTACAGCCACTACCTTACTACAGCCAGAGACTACAGCTACAAAAGTAATCTGGGAAAAAGTAGGCCTACTTGATAGGTCTACTTCATTTTTTACATGACTGACATCTAAAGGCTTGAACCAGCAACCACAATTAAAGGATAGCCCAATTCCACTGTGTCCTGTGCCATAAAGGTCCAGATATCTAGGCTGAGGCATAGTACAGGTAGAGGTTACAAGTATACTATTGTTGGTTGGCTGACTTACGGTGCCTGCTCCTCTCCTGCGTCCAGACGCACAGGTTGCACCAGAAGCACCTGCGTAATCTTGCGTTCCATTGCTTGTCCGCCCCACCATGATTAGAGACGCGTATTTGTCCGTCAAACGTTGACTGTATAAAAAACGGTCCTGGCTTTTCCCTTCCCTCGTTCCAAACGTCACCAACAGGCACCGAGGCACCGGCACTCAGACACTCTGCGCGCGAGTGTAGCCGAGTGAGGCGTGCACGTTCGTTTTTAAAAACCGCCGGCCTGTGTCGGACATGCATGAGCAAACACACATGCGTGACCGGCCACACCGGGGGACAGCGGGCACATGGTTCACCAACTACAGGCATGTCCAATTAGTGGATCTTGTTCTGTGGGCAAGTGGGTTAAATTAACGAGTAGATAACTATGTGTCCAGGTTACTAAAGTTGTGGCCACACATGGTATCTTGAGACAAAATTAGCATTCCCTGAATATCTTTAAAACAAATAAGCTCACGCCCTAAATATCCAGACACGTCACACATCGGCTCTCTGATCATACGTTGCCTCTCAGTCTAGGCTACATGAACCTAGTTCACTAATTCATTGCGTAACACTGAAGGCACAACACTGTGTACATAAAGTTGATGTTTTATAGCAGATAGTGTGCTATCGGCAGTGGTGGAAAAAGTACCCAATTGTCATACTTGAGTTAAAGTAAATATACCTTCATAGAGGATTACTCAAGTAAAAGTGAAAGTCACCCAGTAAAATACTACTTGAGTAAAAGTCTAAAATGATTTGGTTTTAAATATACTTAAGTATCAAAAGTAAATGTAATTGCTCAAATATACTTAAGCAATAAGGCTTCGAGGAGGTGTGGTATATGGCCAATATACCATGGCCAAGGGCTGTCCTAAAGTACAACGCAATGCGGAGTGCCTGGATACAGCCCGTAGCAATGGTATATTGGCCATATACCGTAAACCCGCGAGGTGCCTTATTGTTATTATGAAAAGGTTACTAACATAATAAGAGCAGTAAAAATACTGGTTTTGTCATACTGTGGTATATGGTCTGATATACCACAGTTTTTAACCAATCAGCATTCATGGCTCAAACCACCCAATTTATAATTAAGTACAAATGTTAAATGATATATTATTTAAAATTCCTTATATTAAGCAAATCAGACGGCACCATTTTATTTAAATTTTAGTTTTGGATGGCCAGGGGCACACTCCAACACTCAGACATAATTGTTTAGTGAGTCTGCCAGATCAGAGGCAGTAGGGATGACCAGGGATGTTCTCTGTTTAGTGAGTCCTCCAGATCAGAGGCAGTCGGGATGACCAGGGATGTTCTCTGTTTAGTGAGTCCTCCAGATCGGAGGCAGTAGGGATGACCAGGGATGTTCTGTGTTTAGTGAGTCCTCCAGACCCGAGGCAGTAGGGATGACCAGGGATGTTCTCTGTTTAGTGAGTCCTCCAGATCAGAGGTAGTAGGGATGACCAGGGATGTTCTCTGTTTAGTGAGTCCTCCAGATCAGAGGCAGTCGGGATGACCAGGGATGTTCTCTGTTTAGTGAGTCCTCCAGATCAGAGGCAGTAGGGATGACCAGGGATGTTCTGTGTTTAGTGAGTCCTCCAGACCCGAGGCAGTAGGGATGACCAGGGATGTTCTCTGTTTAGTGAGTCCTCCAGATCAGAGGTAGTAGGGATGACCAGGGATGTTCTCTGTTTAGTGAGGCCTCCAGATCAGAGACAGTAGGGATGACCAGGGATGTTCTCTGTTTAGTGAGTCCTCCAGATCAGAGGCAGTAGGGATGACCAGGGATGTTCTCTGTTTAGTGAGTCCTCCAGATCAGAGGTAGTAGGGATGACCAGGGATGTTCTCTGTTTAGTGAGTCCTCCAGATCAGAGGTAGTAGGGATGACCAGGGATGTTCTGTGTTTAGTGAGTCCTCCAGACCCGAGGCAGTAGGGATGACCAGGGATGTTCTCTGTTTAGTGAGTCCACCAGATCAGAGGCAGTAGGGATGACCAGGGATGTTCTCTGTTTAGTGAGTCCTCCAGATCAGAGGCAGTAGTGATGACCAGGGATGTTCTCTGTTTAGTGAGTCCTCCAGATCAGAGGCAGTAGGGATGACCAGGGATGTCGTCTTAATAGGTGGTGAATTGGTAATTTTCCTGTCATTCTAAGCATTCAAAATGTAACAAGTACTTTTGGGTGTCAGGCAAAATGTATGGAGTAAAAAGTACATTATTTTCATTAGGAATGTAGTGAAGTAAAAGTACAAGTTGTCAAAAATATAAATAGTAAAGTAAAATACAGATACTCCAAAAAACGACTTAAGTAGTACTTTAAAGTATTTTTTACTCAAGTACTTTACACCCCTGGCTATAGGGTATTATTTTCTAAAGCTCAGATGACTCTGTTTTACAGAATATGCCTAGGCCTATCACACGTTGACAACGTTGTCTGTGTTAATTCCTTCAATAATCCAAAAACAAGAACAAAGCTGAATAGTAGAGACCTGCACTTGCATGGGCTACAATGGATCTTTTGTAGGACTGATGTTTGAACGCATTGTAGAACCACCGTGCCAATATGCGTCTGCGTGGCCCACATGCCCGAGCGCGCTTTCATCCTCCAAATCTGGGACAGGGGATTCTTTTGTGCGCGCACAGAGTCCCGCCAGGGTCACCATGGAAACAAGCTTCATTGCGATAAAAAGGCGACACTTTCTGCTGTCAAAGCATCTGTAAATAGTCCTTGCCTCTCTTCAGAGAAATGTTCCTTCCCTCACTTGTCAAAAGAGAGGTGGGAGATACGGGTCATGGACGAAGGTTGGACTGTGTGTGTGAGAATGAGTGATATATATATATAGAGAGACAAAGAGAGAGAGACAACACTGTATATATACATAATATTACATTTGTAATGTCTTTATAATTTTGAAACTTCTGTATGTGTAATGTTTACTCTTAATTTTTACTGTTTATTTCACATGTATATTATCTACCTCACTTGCTTTGGCAACGTTAACATATGTTTCCCAAGCCAATAAAGCCCCTTGAATTTAATTGAGAGAGAGAGAGAGAGAGAGAGAGAGAGAGAGAGAGAGAGAGAGAGAGAGAGAGAGAGCACGAGTGTTCTTGATGATGAAACAAGCAAGCAATAAACAAACTTTAACTCACCATCACCAACATTCCTCACAGTCCAGACCCCAGACTAATAAAGTGAGGAATACATCAAGGTTATCCAGGTTGTAACCTACAGTGTTGGCCTACCGTACTAGCCTACATCGACGATGAAACAACATTGCCATCAAGCGGACATTGGACCACACACATTGTTATACCAAGCGCCAAGCCAAAGATTATGTATTGAAAAGAGACCGCTCAAACAATGGAAATACATGTCCTCAAAGATGGAAGCCAGACGGGAGAGGGGAGACAAGATGGGATCCTAGCCAATGAGAGGGCAGATATGCGTGTGAACAACAGGCAGAACTCCGATTTAAAATCCTATTGTTTCTAATTGCCAAAATGCCAGGTGAGTCCACTTATATCAGTGCATTCTTAACAACCTAACCATTACGGAACTTCTATTCGATCAAATAAACATCACGTAGCAATTACATTTTTTTGTTGACCAAATTGTACACTCTCTCATTATCCTCCATACAACTCTTCAATGAGTGGTTTTATTTTGGTGGACAGATTTCGAGCGGAGTAAATCCTCTCGCTTTGCCTCTTCCTCTCTGGACAAGCTTCGAAAACACCAGCGATTGGCTGCTTTCATGCTGCGTCATTTCCTGGAAATGACTTTCAACGGGAATAATATTTGGCGCGGAAACTTCTGTTGTGTTGAGATGTGTACCAAGAGAGATGAAGGTTGTCAGTAAATAGCAATGGCTCCGGCTTCTAACACAGAGAAGTGAATCTGAACGGAAAGTTACTGTAAACAAACAAGCATGTTAGCGAGCTAGACAAGAGGGAACATGAAAATACGGCTTAGCCAGCAAGCTCATGCTGTCTGCTAACGTTACAATAGCTCTCACTAACAGCAAAGAAACTATTAGCCAGTTAACGTTAGCTAGCTTTTCCAGAATTACTAGATTGAGTTACATTTACACTGAATGATCGTAATATGATTAATTACCCACAGTTAGCTGGCTAGCTACTCTGTGATGATGACATTTTAGAAAGTGGTCTGTCGCTAGCGAAATTTAGCAACGCGGGTCTGTTTACATACATTAGCGTTGCTCCTATTGTAATTGGGTTACACCGAAACAGGAAGTCAGAAGTTCCATTCAACTTTTACATTTTTTTTAAGCCCTCGATTTTCATTGAGTTGTCGCCAACCATTTTCTCTTGAAGCATCGCACCTTGCATTGATGAGCCTGGAAAGAGTGGCGATAACATCATTATTGGCAGTGGCATCTGGGCCCAGTTCCAAACATGCCTTTCTTGGAAGCTGGAGGTTTGCTTGGGGTTATAGGCAAAGAAGGAAAATCCTCGTCTGACACGGTACGTGTCATAGAGTCTGTCAGACCAGTATAGTTGTGGCAGTTGTCAATCAAAGCATTTGCCTCCTATGTAACGACATTGGATGATGCCTGAGCATTGCTAGCTGAGGAGGTAGCCATAAGATTTCTCTTTTTGTCACCGCGCTGACATTTTGGAAAATATAATGTTAAATCATCAATAACCTGGTGTATTTAGTTCAAAATAATACACTTTTCACTATGTTTCAAAAGTGGGTATGCAGAGCTCTGTCGGTAGCGGGCGTTCAAGCTGCTATCTTGGAGCCTCCAAGTTCCTTTTCAATTTACTGTGTCAGTGGATATGACGGTTGGTCATTATGACAGGGTGAATTTGAGACAATATCTAAAGAAATGTATTATTAAACAGACTTTCCAAACTTCCTCTGCTTACAACATACCCATGTTTGGAAAGGCTCTTTTAATATACTGAACAAAAATATAAACGTAACAATTTTACTGAGTTACAGTTCATATCAGGAAATCAGTTAATTTAAATAAATTCATTAGGCCCTAAACTGGATTTCACATGACTGGGCACGGGTGTAGGTCTGGGAGGGCATAGGCCCACCCACTTGGGATCCAGGCCCAGACAATTAGAATTTGTTTTTCCCCACAAAAGGGCTTTATTATGGACAGAAATACTCCTCGGTTTCATCAGCTGTCCGAGTGGCTGGTCTCAGACGATCCTGCAGGTGAAGAAGTCTGATGTGGAGGTCCTGGGCTGGTGGTTACACGTGGCTGCGGTTGTAAGGCCGGTTGGATGTACTGCCATTTTCTCAAAAATTATATTGGTGGTGGCTTATAGTAGAGACATTAACATTAAATTCTTGCAACAGCTCTGGTGGACATTCCTGCAGTCAGCATGCCAATTGCACGCTCCCTCAACTTGAGACATCTGTGGCATTGTGTTGTTTGACAAAACTGCACGTTTTAGAGTGGCCATACCCTACTCAATAAATTGGATTCAGTCTATCACAGTGCCATCTCTTGTCACCAAAGCCCCATATACTACCCACCACTGCGACCTGTACGCTCTCGTTGGCTGGCCCTCGCTTCATACTCGTCGCCAAACCCACTTACCCTCCAAGACCCTTCTAGGTAAAGTCCCCCCTTATCTCAGCTCGCTGGTCACCATAGCAGCACCCACCTGTAGCACGCGCTCCAACAGGTATATTTCTCTGGTCACCCCCAAAGCCAATTCTTCCTTTGGCCGCCACTCCTTCCAGTTCTCTGCAGCCAATGACTGGAACGAACTACAAAAATCTCTGAAACTGGAAACACTTATCCCCCTCACTAGCTTTAAGCACCAGCTGTCAGAGCAGCTCACAGATTACTGCACCTGTACATAGCCCATCTATAATTTAGCCTAAACAACCTCTCCCCCTACTGTATTTATTTATTTATTTTGCTCCTTTGCACCCCATTATTTCTACTTAGCACATTCTTCCACTGCAAATCTACCATTCCAGTGTTTTACTTGCTATATTGTATTTACTTTGCCACCATGGCCTTTTTTTTGCCTTTACCTCCCTTATCTCACCTCACTTGCTCACATTGTATATAGACTTGTTTCTACTGTATTATTGACTGTATGTTTGTTTTACTCCATGTGTAATGCTGTGTTGTTGTATGTGTCGAACTGCTTTGCTTTATCTCGGCCAGGTTGCAGTTGTAAATGAGAACTTGTTCTTAACTTGCCTACCTGGATGTGCTTTCAGGGGATGACTGGTCTGGCAGCTCAATATGGCCAAGGGAGAGAAGGTAAAATACGAGGTGATAGTCATGTGTGTGTGTGTTTGTTGTCCAAGCCCTGTTCCGACAGGTGTGTTAACAGTTTCGCCCCTTTTAATCTGTGTGTTTAGTGAACAAGTTGTCTAGTGTGTGTTATAGCCTTGTTTTGATGTGTGTGTGTGTGCTGTGTCTAGGTGGTGGATTTGACCAGTGTGTATGTAGAGGTGGACGAGGAACTCTCGGATGGCCAGAGAGGCAGGACGGTGACTGAATCGTTGATGATGGTGAGTTAGTGTAAAACACCTCCACCACCCTTTCTGCTTATCAGTCACACATACACTCAGTCAGTTAGCCAGTCAGCTAGCTAGCCAGTCAGCTAGCCAGCCAGTCAGTTAGCCAGTCAGTCAGCCAGTCAGCTAGATAGCCAGTCAGTCAGTTAGCCAGTCAGTCAGTTAGCCAGTCAGCTAGCCAGTCAGCCAGCCAGTCAGCCAGCCAGCCAGTCAGCCAGTCAGCCAGTCAGCCAGCCAGTCAGCCAGCCAGCCAGACTTGATCCGTGAGACACATTTGACAGAAGTACCGAAAGTAACACATTCTAGCACCAAATGTTCTACTATCGAAAAAGTATCACTGTTTCGGAATACCGTGCAACACTACCGTAGACCAGCCTTTGTATGTATGGTTAGGTCGCGGACATGTTAACGGTGGGTCGTGACGCGTCAGAGTACATTTATAATGATTTAATTAATTACTGAAATTGATTTGGCCAAGTGCTCAGTTTGTCAGCTGCACGAGTGTGAGAGGGAGATGCCCGTGTGCTTCCTGGTTTACCAGATCTTTTTTTTCTGCAGTTTTCTTGAAGATCACACACACAATGCAGTGGTTCAGCAGGAGATGATGCGCTGTCTGCCGCTGACTTCCCACTCGCCATCTCTCGCCGCTGTCATCAAATGGACTCATGCTAGCAACAAGTTCTGACTGAGCTCTATTGTCATGAAACGCCATACAACTGCAGAGTTTCTCTCTTTCTCGCACAAACTTAGAACGAGGAGCGCCCACAATGTGTTTTGTGCGGGGGAAGTGCTTACTAATGAGTCTCTCATAACGAAGAAATGAGTAAAAGGACAAGTCCTGACCAAACATCCACAGCATGATGGTAAACCCAGAGAGTTATTTCAGAACAGGGCAGAATGCTTCAGGAAACAGTGCTTCAGGAAACAGTGCTTCAGGAAACAGTGCTTCAGGAAACAGTGCTTCAGGAAACAGTGCTTCAGGAAACAGTACTTCGACAGTGGAAAAGTAAGTCAGCTAGCAAGGGATTGTTGTCATTTTATAACAGGTGATGGATGATAAGCAGAAATAAGGGAGTACTAACTAACTCTCATAGTAGTAGATGTGAGTTTCTCTTTCAAACAATCCGCTGGCCTTGTACACAGCCAATAGCTAACATTCACCAAAGTAAGCTAGCTAATGATAGTGCAACCCTCAGTAACAGTCCAGATGAATAATGATCAGGCCTACTGTTCATCTTACTGTTGAAAATTAGTCTAGGTTGGAACTGTTGCTGTTAAAATACAATAATAATTTGTATTCTTAACTGAAATAAACTGATTGAAGCAAGATGATATTTGAGGCAAACACACTCACACAGTTCTGGGTTGTTCGTCTACAACAGGAAGCGGTCTCCTGCCTGACTGAGAAAGCAGTAGATGTTCTGGTCCCGTTTGGCACCACATACCTATGTGAGTCAGGGTGTTCAACTCTAACGTACAGAAACAGTTTCAAGGCTGAGCATCACCTGATTGTTGTACTGTCTAAAACAGAGCCCAGAATATAGATGTGCTTGTTGGTCACATCACACAGATGTAGACCATTCTGTTTATTCCAGTTCAGAGTAAGACATATGTATTGTATTTTAACAGCAACAGTTCCAACCTTGACTTTCGTTCAACAGTAAGATGTACAGTAGGCCTGATCATTTTTCATCTGGACTGTTACTGAGGGTTGCACTATCAAAATGCTGGCGGGTGGTCCCGGAGTTGAGAGAGAACTTGGGTAAATACAATGGTGCATTTACGCTTGACATGTGGACTGATTGATTTTTGAAAAATTGGCACGGTGGGCTTTTGGTTTCTCTCCCTCTAAGAAACATAAATGGTTCTAAATAACAAACAGACTAGATTTACCACAGTGTGAAGGAGTGGTAACCCCTCTTTAGAAAGTGCGTTCTTGAGTCCTTTGCTGATGTGTAGAAGAAACTGAAAGAGAGTCCAGCGAGGATAGGGAGGGGGAAAAAGGTGAGCTGAGCTACTTTGTTTATTTATGAAATATTCTAGTTTATTTAGGCTAATTTTCTAATATATATGTTTAGGCTTGGCCTGTTTAGTAGGCTATTTTTGCAGCATAAAGCTATATATGTGGAAAAATCCCCCAATCTGTGTCACAGTTTAGACTACTGATAGATGCTGCGGTCAGTCAGTTGAGTCCTATTGTAAAGTGTAGCCTAAAGGGCAGACTTGCAATGTATTCGATGTTTAAGTACTCTAAAGTTTAACATTTCTAACTCAATATCACAGACCAGATTTGCCCTAATGAAAAATGCATCAACTCCTGCAACTATATAAATGTATTATAATCCACTTAATTTGTACAAAATTAGCTGTAGCAAGAGGAGAGACTGCATGCTAAAGACGATCAGAATGTCTTCAACCTGCATTGTAATATAACTTAGTTTGAAGGAAGAACAGGAATGAGTGATTCACTCAGCCTCATGCTGTTCCTGCATCTGTTGCCTATTTGAGTGTTTGTTAAATATCCTACTGATTCTGAGATCACCAAGCCTCGCGTAACCGCACAATGTCGGGGAAAGCAATTTCACAAATCCGTCTGTTTCTAAACTTTGCTGTGCTGTATTAAAGGCTATACAATTTATTTTTTTTCTCAGTCAAATGCATTCGTGAATTCAATCACTTTAGCCAACATGTTGCTGTTTTACTCATTGTTTAATTATTAAAGGCTCCCGTTGTTTTTTAGTTTTAGAACTAAAATGCCTGACTGTGTGTTTTAAAGGCATGGATGACTTGTATGTTGTGTGATGACATGGACAAATGAATGAATGATTTATATACTGCATATTGAAGTAGGTCTTTATGCCAACAAGTACATTACGCTAAAACAGCTACAGTAAATAGAGGGCTTTTAGGCCTTTTATTACATATTCTATTTATTTAACATTTATTAACTAGGCAAGTCAGTTAAGAACAAATTGTTGTTTACAATGACGACCTAGGAACTGCCTTGTTCGGGGGCAGAACAACAGATTTTTACCTTGTCATCTTGGGGAGTCGATTTATGAACCTGCCTACAGCTCCATGTCATTTCAATAACTTAGTTTGACCACCAGAGAGCATCTTTGAGAAGCTAACATTAATGGCAACAAGGGCTGGCAGTAAAATACTATGAGGTCATGCACTCCAACATGCCATACTATTGGTCAGCACCTGGCTATGTGGGGTGGCCAGTTCTCTTCTGGGTGGAGATTATAACAGACATGGCCAAGATGTTCAAATGTTCATAAATGACCAGCATGGTCAAATAATAATAATCACAGTAGTTGTCAAGGGTGCAACAAGTCAACACTTCAGGAGTAAATGTCAGTTGGCTTTTCATAGCCGATCATTAAGAGGATCTCTACCAGAGAGTTGAAAACAGCAGGTCTGAGACAGGTAGCATATCCAGTGAACAGGTCAGGGTTCCATAGCCGCAGGCAGGACAGTTGAAACTGGAGCAGCAGCACGGCCAGGTGGACTGTGGACAGCAAGGAGTCATCACGCCAGGTAGTCCTTAGGCATGGTCCTAGGGCTCAGGTCCTCCGAGAGAAAGAGAGAATTAGAGAGAGCATACTTAAATTCACACAGGACACCGGATAAGACAGGAGAAGTACTCCAGATATAACAGACTGACCCCAGCCCCCCGACACAAACTACTGCAGCATAAATACTGGAGGCTGAGACAGGAGGGGTCGGGAGACACTGTGGCCCCATCCGAGGACACCCCCGGACAGGGCCAAACAGGCAGGATATAACCCCACCCACTTTGCCAAAGCACAGCCCACACACCACTAGAGGGATACCTTCAACCACCAATTTACCATCCTGAGACAAGGCTGAGTATAGCCCACAAAGACCTCCGCCACGGCACAACCCAAGGGGGGAGCCAACCCAGTCAGAGCGTGTGTGTACGTGAGCTTTTGATGTCCAGCTAGCAGGGTCCTTTGACCTTCCTGCGAGGAGGAAGTGTTCCCGGCTGGAGGTGTTGGTTCCAAACACCTGGAGAATGTCGCCCCATTCAGGTCGGAGGGCAGAGACGGCTATTCACACAAACACACACACTCCTATCGTATCCATTGTTATTGTATTTATCCTGCAAGCTGAATAGCCGTCTCTGCCCTCCGACCTGAAGGTGTTTGGAACCAACACCTCCAGCCGGAAACACTTCATCCTCGCAGGAAGGTCAAAGGACCCTGCTAGCTGGACATCAAGAGCTCACATACACACACGCTCTGACTACACACGCTCTCTGAGACACGCACTGCATACACTTATACACAAACACACATATGCTCACACCCCCTCCCACGCACACACACACCACTAACACGCACCGTGACCCTCTCTCCTGTCCCCTGTAGAGCTGAGCAGCCAGCCAGTGAGTTGGTGGAAGTGATGGCGTTGCATAGCGACCTGGTCACCGAGGTCAAAGACCTGCCGCCTCCACCTCTCACTGTCATGTCCTTCAGCATGAAGACTACAGAACCCCGGAACACCACAACGAGGTGTGTGTAATACTGAGTCAGACTTAGGTCTGTTACCATGACTGAGTTAAAATTCCACATGACTTCTGAGCAGTTGTGTAAAGGTACTTAGGTAAAAATACTTTAAAGTACTACCTAAGTAGTTGTTTGGGTTATCTGTACTTTACTATTTATATTTTTTTGACTACTTTTACTTCACTACATTCCTAAAGAAAATAATATACTTTTTTACTCCATACATTTTTCCTGACAGCCAAAAGTACCTCGTTAAATGTTGAATGCTTATCAGGATAGCAAAATGGTCGTTAATAAAAACAACAAGCAATTGTGCCGTCTGGTTTCCTTAATATAAAGAATATGAAATTACATTTACTTTTGATACTTAAGTATATTTAAAATCAAATACTTTTAGACTTTTACTCAAGTAGTATTTTACTGGGTAACTCACTTACTTGAGTCATTTTCTATTAAAGTATCTTTACTTTTTACTCAAGTATGACATTTGGGCAGTTTTTCCACCACGGCCTCTGAGTCACGGTAATCTCCTCTTATGCACTCCAACTCACTAATGACCATCAGGTCACTAATGGCCTGGAACTCGGGGCTCTATTGTTCCTCCATCAGGTCACTAATGGCCTGGTACTCAGAGCTCTATTGTCCCTCCATCAGGTCCTAATGGCCTGGTACTCAGGGCTCTATTGTTCCTCCATCAGGTCCTAATGGTCTGGTACTCAGAGCTCTATTGTCCCTCCATCAGGTCACTAATGGCCTGGTACTCAGAGCTCTATTGTCCCTCCATCAGGTCACTAATGGCCTGGTACTCAGGGCTCTATTGTCCCTCCATCAGGTCACTAATGGTCTGGTACTCAGAGCTCTATTGTCCCTCCATCGGGTCCTAATGGCCTGGTACTCAGAGCTCTATTGTCCCTCCATCAGGTCCTAATGGCCTGGTACTCAGGGCTCTATTGTTCCTCCATCAGGTCACTAATGGCCTGGTACTCAGAGCTCTATTGTCCCTCCATCAGGTCACTAATGGCCTGGTACTCAGGGCTCTATTGTCCCTCCATCAGGTCACTAATGGCCTGGTACTCAGGGCTCTATTGTTCCTCCATCAGGTCACTAATGGCCTGGTACTCAGGGCTCTATTGTTCCTCCATCAGGTCACTAATGGCCTGGTACTCAGGGCTCTATTGTCCCTCCATCAGGTCACTAATGGCCTGGTACTCAGGGCTCTATTGTTCCTCCATCAGGTCACTAATGGCCTGGTACTCAGGGCTCTATTGTCCCTCCATCAGGTCACTAATGGCCTGGTACTCAGAGCTCTATTGTTCCTCCATCAGGTCCTAATGGCCTGGTACTCAGAGCTCTATTGTCCCTCCATCAGGTCACTAATGGTCTGGTACTCAGGGCTCTATTGTCCCTCCATCAGGTCACTAATGGCCTGGTACTCAGGGCTCTATTGTTCCTCCATCAGGTCACTAATGGCCTGGTACTCAGGGCTCTATTGTCCCTCCATCAGGTCACTAATGGCCTGGTACTCAGAGCTCTATTGTCCCTCCATCAGGTCACTAATGGCCTGGTACTCAGAGCTCTATTGTCCCTCCATCAGGTCCTAATGGCCTGGTACTCAGGGCTCTATTGCTCATTTAGCCACTCTGACATCAATTCAAATCAAATTACAAATCACACCAAACATTTATCATCAAAACAGTATCCTGCTTTTAAAACTCACATCATTGTGATGGATTTATGTTGTGGAAAGGAGTTCAACGACAGGTTGAAACTGAGTATAAAAGCCTAGTAACGAAATGGACAGGGCTTTCTAAGGTGATTAATTCAAAACGCCAACATAGTTTATGCATACGTATATGAGGCCCCTAACAAACATCTGTGGTTGTTACTGACCAGGAGCACACGGCTGAGCTCTTTAATCACCACTTCATTAAGTCCGGATTCCTATTTTGACTCAGCCATGCCTCCTTGCCCATCCAACATTTCCTCATCTCCCACTCCTTCTAATGCGACTCGCCCCGATGCTCCTCCCTCTTCCCCAGTACAAAGTTTCTCCCTGCAGGCAGTCACTGAGTCCGGGGTGCTAAAGGAGCTCCTTAAACTTGACCCCCCCCAAGGTTCTTTAAGGTTGCACAAGGACCGAGAGGTGAGTCTGACAAAGACAGAGAGGATGAAGTCTGGATTATGAAATGTAGGGCAAATACCACTAGAGGGCACTCTAAGACCACAAACACACGCACAACTAGAGGTAGTGAAGGTATCTGTACTTTCTTTTGTAGCCCCAGACACAGGAGGGAATGCTGTGACATCCAGCTGATCAGATTTATTTGACCAAGGTAGCGCTGCTGAGTATGACGGTGGGGTTTGGCCCAGAGGAGGGCAGTGCCTCAGATGTTTGTATTTTATAACACCTGTAACTGCCATTTCCTGCAATCTAGAGAAGAAAAAAAAGACCTTAAATTATATAAATAAAGATACAGTACCAGTCAAATGTTTGGACATTCCTACTCATTCAAAGGGTTTTCTTTAGTATGACAATTTTCTCCATTGTAGAATAATAGTGAAGATGTCAAAACTAAAATAACAGATAGAATCATGTAGTAGCCAAAAAAGTGTTAAACAAATCTAAATATATTTTATATTTGAGATAATTCAAAGTAGCCACCCTTTGCCTCGATGACAGCTTTGCACACTTTTGGCATTCTCTCAACCAGCTTCACCTGGAATGCTTTTCCAACAGCCTTGAAGGAGTTCCCACATATGCTGAGCACTTGTTGGCTGCTTTTCCTTCACTCTGCGCTCCAACTCATACCAAACCATCTCATAGGTTATCTGATGCAGCACCATCACTCTCCTTCTTGGTAAAATAGCCCTTAACAGCCTGGAGGTGTGTTGGGTCATTGTCTTGTTGAAAAACAAATGATAGTCCCACTGAGCGCAAACCAGGTGGGATGGCATATCACTGCAGAATGCTGTGGTAGCCATGCTGGTTAAGTGTGTCTTTCATTTTAAATGAATCACTGACCGTGTCACCATCAAATCACCATCAAACCTCCTCCTCCATGCTTCACGGTGGGAACCACACATGTGGAGATCATCCGTTCAAATTTGGACTCATCAGACCAAAGGACAGATTTCCACCGGTCTAATGTCCATTGCTCATGTTTCTTGGCCCAAACAAGTCTCTTCTTCTTATTGGTGTCCTTTAGTAGTGATTTCTTTGCAACAATTTGACCATGAAGGCCTGATTCACACAGTCCCCTCTGAACAGTTGATGTTGAGATGTGTCTGTTACTTGAACTCTGTGGAGCATTTATTTGGGCTGCAATTTCTGAGGCTGGTAACTCAAATGAACTTATCCTCTGCAGCAGAGGTAACTCTGGGTCTTCCTTTCCTGTGGTGGTCCTCATGAGAGACAGTTAACTCTAATGAACTTATCCTCTGCAGCAGAAGTAACTCTGGGTCTTCCTTTCCTGTGGTGGTCCTCATGAGAGACAGTTTCATCATAGCAGAGGTAACTCTGGGTCTTCCTTTCCTGTGGCGGTCCTCATGAGAGACAGTTTCATCACAGCAGAGGTAACTCTGGGTCTTCCTTTCCTGTGGCGGTCCTCATGAGAGACAGTTTCATCACAGCAGAGGTAACTCTGGGTCTTCCTTTCCTGTGGCGGTCCTCATGAGAGACAGTTTCATCATAGCACTTGATGGTTTTTAGGACTGCACTTTCAATGTTCTTGAAATTTTCCAAATTGACTGACCTTCATGTCTTAAAGTAATGATGGACTGTCGTTTCTCTTTGCTTATTTGAGCTGTTCTTGACATAATATGGACTTAGTCTTTTGCCAAATAGGGCTATCTTCTGTATACCACCCCTACCTTGCCACAACACAACTGATTGGCTCAAATGCATTAAGAAGGAAAGAAATTCCACACATGAACTTTTAACAAGGCACACCTGTTAATTGAAATACATTACAGGTGACATCCTCATGATGCTGGTTGAGAGAATGTCAAGAGTGTGCAAAGCTGTCATCAAGGCAAAGGGTGACTACTTTGAAGAATCTCAATTATAAAATCCATTTTGATTTGTTTAAAACTTTTTTTGGTTACTACATGATTCCATATGTGTTATTTCATAGTTGTGATGTCTTCATTATTCTTCTACAATGTAGAAAATAGTCTAAAATATAAAGCAAAACCCTTGAATGAGTAGGTGTGTCCAACCTTCTGACTGGTACTGTATACACATATTTGTATTGTTGTTGTATTATGTAAATAGTTGCACAGTCAGTGTACAAGGTGGTGCAGCGACCCTCTTACATTCTTTGGGCAGAACCCTGTTAATAGACAGTACACACAGTGACATAAAGTTAACATTTTAGTTAGGGGTTGACCTGTAACAGTACACCATGCCTGTGTTCATGTAATGATCTCTAAAAATAACCTCCGTCAGCTCAGCGGTGTTCCAGTGATCGTCGGGGAGATGTTTATTGTGATCCCCTTACGGCCACATTGTGTTCCCTAATAGAGGTCAGGGCTTGTGTGTGATGCAGCTGTGTGAGATTGAGGGAGTGATACAGGTATCGTTACCAGGTGTAATATGTCTATCCAAACCAGTTTACCTCTGTATCCGTGTAGCCTTGAGCCTGGGGTTTTGGTGTTAGTCTATAGCTTCATAATTTGACAGTAGGTAGAATAGATGGGACCAGCCTTAACCGAAGGGCCTTTCCTATATACTCGTTTTAAGAGCTGAGCTGCCACTTTGTAAGTTATCGTTGATGTACACAGGATTATCCCCTTCTATAGAATTGGCGGAGGTTCTGGTTCTATGGTTGATACAATCCCTACTCCAATGGTATAAACTAGAATAGAACACTGAAAATAGCGAGTTCTAAGAAGAGACTTTGAGAAAGAGACCTTGACTCCGATTAGACTTCTGACGACTGGACGCCAAGTAGTTAGTTTCCAGTGATTGGGAGCCAACAAGGGCAGCTGGGTGTTTTGTAGTGTGTTTTCTAGTGTATTTATACACGTCTGAAACCCCATAGCAGTCTTGTGTCACCATACACACACTCACATCCCTCGTCAATTTAATCGTTCCGTTTGCACTTTCCTTTTATACTCTGATTTAGGGTTTTTGTTTATTTATGTACATTACACGACACCGCTGACCTAGAATGCTTGCTTATGAAGGCCTTTCCCGCGGCTCCCTTTGTGGGTCCCTTCATCGTGTGCATGCGTGCACTCATCTTTCTTTCACCCTTGTCTAAGCCAAGTCCTTAACCCTCTGGGGTTAATAGTGGGTCAGGCCCCGGGGCCCCAGTGAGTTTTCAGCCCAGGGAAGGGTTAAGATGCTGGGGCTTAGGAGGGGATGACAGCCCCCCCGGCTCTGGATGTCCTGGTTCTGATTTATAGGTTAGCGGGGTAATCTCCCTCCGTTATCTCCAGGCTTCTGCCAAGTTTCACTCGCATTAATGACTTTGTGTGTGTGTGCAGAGAGTGACAACTGCTGCTGTCTGAACTCTGGCCTTTGTAGGGAAATATTTGTTGTGCCCCCTCTCCCTGGTATAAGGAGAGATGAGACAGAGTGGATAGGGAGCATTAAAGGGGAAGGGTTTAGGGTTACATGGCTCAGGGTCCGGCAAGGATTGATGTCCCCCAATGTGTTATTTTTGTTTCCTTTGTGTGGTAGCCAGAATCAGGGGTAGAGGGGAGGGAAGAGATGTGATGTTGTAATATACAATCAAAATAATGTAATATACAATCACACATTGGCGCAATGGTTATTTTGGAGAGGTTAGCGGTGAAGGGAGTTCAGGGGTAACATGGTGAGGAGATAACAGCCACACAGGGTTGTGTCTGTCTGTCTATGGGAGCTGTTAATGGTCTTGGAACGCTGGTTAGTTTGACCATGTGTGCGTGTGCATGTGTGTCAGTGTTGTAGGGGAATATTTTAGAAATGCAGAGGACCCCTAAAACCCATGATGTTGTAATTGAATCCCAGACTGTCCTTGTTTAAAAACAGACAGACATAAGCCTGTAGCTTACATTAGTGAGGTCAGAGGGAAGGTGGAAGGAAGGACCAGGGCCATGGAGTAAGGGTCAAGGGCCATGGGGTAAGGGTCAAGGGCCATGGGTAAGGGTTAAGGGCCATGGGGAAGAGGTAAGGGCCAGGGTCAAGGGCCATGGGGTGAGGGTCAAGGGCCATGGGTAAGGGTCAAGGGCCATGGGTAAGGGTCAAGGGCCATGGGTAAGGGTTAAGGGCCATGGGGAAGAGGTAAGGGCCAGGGTCAAGGGCCATGGGGTGAGGGTCAAGGGCCATGGGTAAGGGTCAAGGGCCATGGGTAAGGGTCAAGGGCCATGGGTAAGGGTTAAGGGCCATGGGGAAGAGGTAAGGGCCAGGGTTAAGGGCCATGGGGAAGGGTTAAGGGTCATGGGTAAGGGTTAAGTGCCATTGGTAAGGGTCATGGGTAAGGGCCATGGGTAAGGGTTAAGGGCCATGGGTAAGGGGTAAGGGCCATGGGTAAGGGTTAAGGGTAAGGGTTAAGGGATGACAGTACTCAGACTGGAATAGACCCGACAGAACTCTACTGTCAGAACTCTAGTGTCAAAGGGCCATGGGTAAGGGTTAAGGGCCATGGGTAAGTGTTAAGGGCCATGGGTAAAGGCCATGGGTAAGGGGCATCGGTACGGGTTAATGGCCATGGGTAAGGGTTAAGGGCCACGGGGTAAGGGTTAAGGGCCATGGGGTAAGGGGTAAGGGCCATGGGGAAGGGTTAAGGGCCATGGGGAACGGTTAACGACCATGGGGAACGGTTAACGGCCATGGGTAAGGGTTAAGGGCCATGGGTAAGGGTTAAGGGCCATGGGTAAGGGTTAAGGGCCATGGGGTAAGGGTTAAGGGCCATGGGGTAAGGGTTAAGGGCCATGGGGTAAGGGTTAAGGGCCATGGGTAAGAGTTAAGGGCCATGGGTAAGGGTTAAGGGCCATGGGTAAGGGTTAAGGGCCATGGGTAAGGGTTAAGGGCCATGGGTAAGGGTTAAGCGCCATGGGTAAGGGTTAAGGGCCATGGGGTAAGGGTTAAGGGCCATGGGGTAAGGGTTAAGGGCCATGGGTAAGAGTTAAGGGCCATGGGTAAGGGTTAAGGGCCATGGGTAAGAGTTAAGGGCCATGGGTAAGAGTTAAGGGCCATGGGTAAGGGTTAAGGGCCATGGGTAAGGGGTAAGGGGCATGGGTAAGGGTTAAGGGCCATGGGTAAGGGTTAAGGGCCATGGGTAAGGGTTAAGGGCCATGGGTAAGGGTTAAGGGCCATGGGTAATGGCCATGGGTAAGGGGTAAGGGTTAAGGGCCATGGGTAAGGGTTAAGGGCCATGGGTAAGGGTTAAGGGCCATGGGTAAGGGTTAAGGGCCATGGGTAAGGGTTAAGGGCCATCGGTAAGGGGTAAGGGCCATGGGTAAGGGGTAAGAGGGTAGAATGAAAGGAGAGGGATGGCGCCAGGGGACGGTTGTTATGGGGACTACAGGTGTTCAGGATTAATCCTCTGTGTGTGTGATGAGGTCAGGGTAAATACTGTTCCCTGGACCTCTCTCCTGTGTTACTATCACTAAATCCATGTATATACTTCTCAGAATGAGAAATGGACGTACAGTAACATATTAGTTGACACCATAGCTTGGGGGTAGGTGTTATAGCGGCATTGCTCCCCCATCTTCCTAAATATAGAGATTTGCTGCTAATATTCCTGGACTTGTCACATTGGGAAAGGAAGCCTATATTAGGATGAGTGTAATACCTACAATACCTTCATCTTGTGGTCCAGAATGAAGAGCACGATACGGTTAATTCCTTGTGGGAGTGATTCATTGACAATGGTAAATGAAAGCCCCATTGTGTTCGGTAAGTCATCTTTTGCTTAGTAGAAAAAATAAAGCTCACGGAATTTGATATTTAATGTAAGGTTATCATTATATGTCATTATTGGGGTCATTGTTGGGTTATAACAGTGTATGTAATTATTGGGGTCATTGTTGGGTTATAACAGTGTATGTAATTACTACTGAGCTTTGTGTTGTTCTGTGCAGTAATGTGAGACGGTGTTATTAATTCACATGTGGATTTCTAAACAGATTTACAGTAGATGTTTAATCTCAGGAGTGAAAATATCAGCACTAACATCCAATAACTAGTGTGTGTGTGTGTGTGTGTGTGTGTGTGTGTGTGTGTGTGTGTGTGTGTGTGTGTGTGTGTGTGTGTGTGTGTGTGTGTGTGTGTGTGTCACTCGGGTAGTGTATGAAAGTCAGAGAGAGTGCCCGTTCGTGTCTCCGCTCTTTGACACTAGAGTTCTGTCGGGTCTATTCCAGTCTGAGTACTGTCATCCTCAAAATGCCTTTTCAGCTGGACACTTTTCAAAACAATCGTAACTGGAGTCTCACTCTTACTGGGGCTCTGAGCCCCGACTGGGCTTAACATACCGCCTCTCATCTGGAGAGGGCTGGGGAGGCGTGTCTGTTGGGGTAGGGGTTGCGGAATACTCTTTCAGTGAGCAAATGACTCTGTAGTGTCTTGGGTGAGGAGATGAGTTAAGGAGACATGGTGCCTTTGAAAATGATTCAAACCCTTTAACTTGTTCCCAATTTGTTTTAGGTGACAGCCTTATTCTAAAATGTATCAAATAAAATCATTAATCTACACAGAATACCCCATAATGACAAAGCAAAAACTGTTTTTTAGAAACTGTTGCTAATTTATAAAAATGTTTAACCTAAATATCACATTTATATAAGTATTTAGACCCTTTACTCAGTACTTTGTTGAAATACCGTTGGCAGCGATTTAAAGCCTCAAGTCTTCTTGGGTATGAGGCTACAAGCTTGACACACCTGTATTTGGTCTAGTTTCTCCTATTCATCTCTGCAGATCCTCTCAAGCTCTGTCATGTTCGTTGGGGAGCGTTGCGGCACAGCTATTTTCAGGTCTCTCCAGAGATATTCGTCGGGTTCAAGTCTGAGTGGTGTCGTGCTTGTTTGTTATCTCTGAGTGGTGTCATGCTTGTTTGTTATCTCTGAGTGGTGTCGTGCTTGTTTGTTATCTCTGAGTGGTGTCGTGCTTGTTTGTTATCTCTGAGTGGTGTCGCGCTTGTTTGTTATCTCTGAGTGGTGTCGCGCTTGTTTGTTATCTCTGAGTGGTGTCGTGCTTGTTTGTTATCTCTGAGTGGTGTCGTGCTTGTTTGTTATCTCTGAGTGGTGTCGTGCTTGTTTGTTATCTCTGAGTGGTGTCGCGCTTGTTTGTTATCTCTGAGTGGTGTCGCGCTTGTTTGTTGTCTCTGAGTGGGGTCTTGCTTGTTATCTCTGAGTGGGGTCGTGCTTGTTATCTCTAAGTGGTGTCGTGCTTGTTTGTTATCTCTGAGTGGTGTCGTGCTTGTTATCTCTGAGTGGGGTCGTGCTTGTTTGTTATCTCTGAGTGGGGTCGTGCTTGTTTGTTATCGCTGAGTGGGGTCGTGCTTGTTTGTTATCTCTGAGTGGTGTCACAGTGCGTTCGGAAAGTATTCAGACCCCTTGACATTTTCCACATATTGTTACGTTGCAGCTTTATTTAAATAAAATGTTTATTTATTTTTTTTCTCAGTAATCTGCACACAATACCCCATAATGACGAGCCAAAAACTGTTTTTTAGAAATGTTTTCTAATTTATTAAACATAAACTGAAATCACATTTACATATGTATTCAGACCCTTTACTTAGTACTTTGTCTAAGCACCTTTGGCAGCGATTACAGCCTCAAGTCTTCTTGGATATGATGCTACAAACTTGGCACACCTGTATTTGGCGATTCTTCTCTGCAAATCTGGCTGGGCCAGTCTGAAGTCCTGAGTGCTCTGGAGTAGGTTTTCAACAAGGATCTCTCTGTACTTTAATCCGTTCATCTTTACCTTGATCCTGACTAAATAGGTCCACAGACGATGCAATCTCAACCACACTGCACACTGCCCTAACCCATCTGGACAAGAGGAATACCTATGTGAGAATGCTGTTCATCGACTACAGCTCGGCATTCAACACCATAGTACCCTCCAAGCTCGTCATCAAGCTCGAGACCCTGGGTCTCGACCCCGCCCTGTGCAACTGGGTACTGGACTTCCTGACGGGCCGCCCCCAGGTGGTGAGGGTAGGCAACAACATCTCCTCCCCGCTGATCCTCAACACTGGGGCCCCACAAGGTTGCGTTCTGAGCCCTCTCCTGTACTCCCTGTTCACCCACGACTGCGTGGCCACGCACGCCTCCAACTCAATCATCAAGTTTGCGGACGACACAACAGTGGTAGGCTTGATTACCAACAACGATGAGACGGCCTACAGGGAGGAGGTGAGGGCCCTCGGAGTGTGGTGTCAGGAAAACAACCTCACACTCAACGTCAACAAAACTAAGGAGATGATTGTGGACTTCAAGAAACAGCAGAGGGAACACCCCCCTATCCACATCGATGGAACAGTAGTGGAGAGGGTAGCAAGTTTTAAGTTCCTCGGCATACACATCACAGACAAACTGAATTGGTCCACTCACACAGACAGCATCGTGAAGAAGGCGCAGCAGCGCCTCTTCAACCTCAGGAGGCTGAAGAAATTCGGCTTGTCACCAAAAGCACTCACAAACTTCTACAGATGCACAATCGAGAGCATCCTGGCGGGCTGTATCACCGCCTGGTATGGCAACTGCACCGCCCTCAACCGTAAGGCTCTCCAGAGGGTAGTGAGGTCTGCACAACGCATCACCGGGGGCAAACTACCTGCCCTCCAGGACACCTACACCACCCGATGTCACAGGAAGGCCATAAAGATCATCAAGGACATCAACCACCCGAGCCACTGCCTGTTCACCCCGCTATCATCCAGAAGGCGAGGTCAGTACAGGTGCATCAAAGCTGGGACCGAGAGACTGAAAAACAGCTTCTATCTCAAGGCCATCAGACTGTTAAACAGCCACCACTAACACTGAGTGGCTGCTGCCAACACACTGACACTGACTCAACTCCAGCCACTTTAATAATGGGAATTGATGGGAAATGATGTAAATATATCACTAGCCACTTTAAACAATGCTACCTTATATAAATGTTACTTACCCTACATTATTCATCTCATATGCATACGTATATACTGTACTCTATATCATCGACGGTATCCTTATGTAATACATGTATCACTAGCCACTTTATACTATACTATGCCACTTTGTTTACATACTCATCTCATTTGTACATACTGTACCCGATACCATCTACTGTATCTTGCCTATGCTGCTCTGTACCATCACTCATTCATATATCCTTATGTACATATTCTTTATCCCCTTACACTGTGTACAAGACAGTAGTTTTGGAATTGTTAGTTAGATTACTTGTTATTACTGCATTGTCGGAACTAGAAGCACAAGCATTTCGCTACACTCGCATTAACATCTGCTAACCATGTGTATGTGACAAATAAAATTTGATTTGATTTGATTTGATTTGACTAGTCTCCCAGTCCCTGCCGCAGAAAAACACCCACTGCATGATGATGCCACCACCATGCTTCACCGTAGGGATGGTGCCAGGTTCCTCTAGACGTGACACTTGGCATTCAGGCCAAAGAGTTCAATCTTGGTTTCATCAGACCAGAGAATCTTGTTTTTCATGGTCTGAGAATCTTTAGGTGCCTTTTGGAAAACTCCAAGCAGACTGTCATGTGCCTTTTTACTGAGGAGTAGTTTCCGTCTGGCCACTCTACTATAAAGGCCTGATTGGTGGAATGCTGCAGAGATGGTTGTCCTTCTGGAAGGTTCTCCCATCTCCACAGAGGAACTCTGCGTCTCTGTCAGAGTGACCATTGGGTCACCTCCCTGACCAAGGCCCTACACACCCAATTGCTCAGTTTGGCCAGGCGGCCAGCTCTAGGAAGAGCCTTGGTGGTTCCAAACTTCTTTCATTTAAGAATGATGGAGGCCACTGTGTTCTTGGGGACCATCAATGCTGCAGACATTTTTTGTTCCCTTCCCCAGATCTGTGCCTCGACACAATTCTGTCACTGTGCTCTACGGACAAGTCCTTCGACTACATGGCTTTGTTTTTCCTCTGACATGCACTGTCAACTGTGGGACATTATATAGACAGCTGTGTGCCTTTCCAAATCATGTCCAATCAATTGAATTTACCACAGGTAAATGATCCTGATGATCAATGGAAACAGGATGCACCTGAGCTCATTTTGGAGTCTCACAACAAGGGACTGAATACTTATGTAAATAAGCTATTTCTGTTTCCATTTTTTACATTTGCAAAAAATTCTAAAAACTTTTTTCACTTCATCATTATGGGGTATTGTGATGTCATTTTGGGGTATTGTGATGTCATTATGGGGTATTGTGATGTCATTATGGGGTATTGTGATGTCATTATGGGGTATTGTGTGTAGATTGATGAGAGAAATATTTTTTTAAATCCATTTTAGAATAAGGCTGTAACGTAACAAAATGTGGAAAAAGTCAAGGGGTCTGAATACTTTCCGAATGCACTGTATATTCTATTTAGGCTTGTGTGCGTGCGTGTGTCCACATGATGTAGGGTGACCTTGGTGGTTTTCTCCAATGGACGAAGCTGTTCTATAATAACTCTAACTTGCCTTCCTCTCCTCCTCACATCTCCCTCTGTCATGTATTGGAGGTACATAGCAGCCCGTAAAGCTTAAGTCCCGATCTAGTTTCATGGAGGGGAAACCCCTACCCTCCCCACGCTATCTGCCTCAAATTGCCCTGCTGTTGTGTGTGTGTGTGTGTGTGTGAGAGAGAGATGGGATGGATTGCTGATGACAGGTCACACTGCACCCAGTCACTCTTACCGCCCAGATTTGCGCCCCTGAACCTTGTACCATACAAATGCACACACACTGTGTAAACGCTCATACTGTGCCTCACTTTCTCTCTTTTAACAGAAGACTGTCCATCTACATTATTTAAAATGTTTTAATCATTTAGCAGATGCTCTTATCCAGAGCAATTTGGGTTAATTAGGGTGCCTTGCTCAAGGGCACATCTACAGATTTTTCACCTAGTCGGCTTGGGGATTCGAACCAGCGACTGGCACAACGCTCATTAGGCCCTAATCTATAGATTTCAAATGACTGGGAATATAGATATGCATCTGTTGGTCACAGATGCCTTTAAAATAGGTAGGTACGTGGATCAAAGAACCAGTCAGTATCTAGTGTGACCATTTGCCTCATGCAGCACGACACATCTCCTTCACATAGAGTTGATCAGGCTGTTGATTGTGGCCTGTGGAATGTTGTCCCACTCCTCTTCAATGGCTGTGCGAAGTTTCTGGATATCGGAGGGAACTGGAACATGCTGTTGTACATGTCGATTCAGATAATCCCAAACATGCTCAATGGGTGACATGTCTGGTGAGTATGGAGGCCATGGAAGAACTGGGACATTTTCAGTTTCCAGGAATTGTGTACAGATCCTTGCGACATGGGGCCGTGCATTATCATGCTGAAATGGCGGTGGATGAATGGTACCATAATTGGCCTCAGGATCGAATGTTATTTAATTATTTATTTTTGTAATATTTAATTTTCCACCCCTTTTTCTCCCCAATTTTCTGGTATCCAATTGGTAGTTACAGTCTTGTCCCATCGCTGCAACTGCCGGAGGGACTCCGTGCGTCTTCTGAAACCCAACCCAGCCGCACTGCTTCTTGACACAATGCCCGCTTTACCCGGGAGCCAGCCGCACCAATGTGTCGGAGGAACACCTGGCGACCGTGTCAGCGTGCATGCTTCCAGCACGCCACAGGAGTCGCTAGAGTGCGATGGGACAAGGACATTCCTGCTGGCCAAACCCTCCCCTAACCTGGACGACGCTGGGCCAATTGTGCACCCATGGGTGTCCCGGTCGCGGCTGGCTGCAACAGAGCCTGGACTCGATCCAGGATCTCTAGTGGCACAGCTAGCGCTGCGATGCAGTGCCTTAGACCACTGCGCCACTCGGGCGGCTTCGTCACCGTATTTCTGTGCATTCAAATTGCCATCAATAAAATGCAATTGTGTTCGTTGTCTGTAGCTTATGACCCCGCCCATACCATAACCCCACCACCACCATGGGGCACTTTGTTTACATCCTTGACATTAGCAAACCGCTCACCCATCTGCCCGGTACAGTTGAAACTGGGATACATCCCATGAAGAGCACACTTCTCCAGCGTGCCATTGGCCATCGAAGGTGAACATTTTCCTACTGAAGTGGGTTATGACACCAAACTGCTGTCAGGTCAAGACCCTGGTGAGGACGACGAGCACACAGATGAGCTTCCCTGAGGCCGTTTCTTCAGTTTCATCATTTGTCCGGGTGGTCTCAAACAATCCCGCAGGTGAAGAAGAAGGATGTAAAGGTCCTGGGCTGGCGTGGTTACACATGATCTGCCGTTGTGAGGCTGGTTGGATGTACTGCCAAATTCTCTAAAACAACATTGTGGTAGAGAATTTAACATTACATTCTCTGGCAACAGCTCTGATGGACATTCCTGCAGTCAGCATGCCAATTGCACACTTCCTCATAACTTGAGACATCTGTGGCATTGTGTTGTGACAAAACTGCACAGTTTAGAGGGGCCCTTTATTGTCCCAAGCATAAGGTGCACCTGTGTAATGATCATGACTTTTAATCAGCTTCTTGATATGCCACTCCTGTTAGGTGAATGGATTATCTTGACAAAGGAGAAAATGCTCCCTAACTGGGACATAAACATATTTGTGCGCATAATTTGAGCTAAATAAGTGTTTTGTGTTTATGGAACATTTCTGAGATCTTTTATTTCAGCTCATGAAACACTTTACATGTTCCGTTTATATTTCTGTTCATCTTCATCTCTCTCTCCTCTCTCTCTCTCCCCTCTCTCTCTCCTCTCTCTTTCCTCTCTCTCCTCTCTCTCTCCTCTCTCTCTCTCTCTCTCCCTCTCTCCTCTCCCTCCATCTCTCTTCCTTATTCTGTTCATCTTTCTCTCCTCTCCTCTCCCTCCATCTCTCTTTTCCTTATTCTGTTCATCTCTCTCTCCTCTCCTTATCCCTCCATCTCTCTTTTCCTTATTCTGTTCAGTGTATCTCTCCTCTCCCTCCATCTCTCTTTTCCTTATTCTGTTCATCTCTCTCTCCTCTCCCTCCATCTCTCTTCCTTATTCTGTTAATCTTTCTCTCCTCTCCTCTCCTCTCCCTCCATCTCTCTTTTCCTTATTCTGTCCATCTTTCTCTCCTCTCCCTCCATCTCTCTTTTCCTTATTCTGTCCATCTTTCTCTCCTCTCCCTCCATCTCTCTTTTCCTTATTCTGTTCATCTCTCTCCTCTCCTCTCCCTCCATCTCTCTTTTCCTTATTCTGTTCATCTCTCTCCTCTCCTCTCCCTCCATCTCTCTTTTCCTTATTCTGTCCATCTCTCTCTTTCCTATACCTCCATCTCTCTTTTTCTTATTCTGTCAATCTCTCTCTCTTATCCGTCCATCTTTCTCTTACACCTCTCCTTTATGCCTTTGAACAGACACTCAGTTTCTTTAATTTTTCTGTCAGCTGGTTCCCCTTTGAACACACCTCCATTTGTTCTTGCTTGCTCTATTTTACCACTCAATCTCTCTCTGGTCCGTCACTCACTCTGTTAGTGATTAAGGCCATTAGGAGCCATTCGGTTTTGCTGTGTGTGTGTGTGTGTGTGTGTGTGGGCGGGCGGGTGGCAGGGTGGGTGGGTGGGTTTAAAGGCCTGTTGCAGCGAGACTAATAGCCATAATAGCCAATTATCCTACATTTAATTACAAATCACCAAGGCTTGCACACACAACTGGAAGGTTTGATTAGTAGATTGACTAACTGAAGGGTTGATTAGTAGGTTGACTAACTGAAGGGTTGATTAGTAGATTGACTAACTGAAGGTTTGATTAGTAGATTGACTAACTGAAGGGTTGATTAGTAGGTTGACTAACTGAAGGGTTGATTAGTAGGTTGACTAACTGAAGGGTTGATTAGTAGATTGACTAACTGAAGGGTTGATTAGTAGGTTGACTAACTGAAGGGTTGATTAGTAGGTTGACTAACTGAAGGGTTGATTAGTAGATTGACTAACTGAAGGGTTGATTAGTAGGTTGACTAACTGAAGGGTTGATTAGTAGATTTACTAACTGAAGGGTTGATTAGTAGGTTGACTAACTGAAGGGTTGATTAGTAGATTGACTAACTGAAGGTTTGATTAGTAGATTGACTAACTGAAGGGTTGATTAGTAGGTTGACTAACTGAAGGGTTGATTAGTAGGTTGACTAACTGAAGGGTTGATTAGTAGGTTGACTAACTGAAGGGTTGATTAGTAGGTTGACTAACTGAAGGGTTGATTAGTAGATTGACTAACTGAAGGTTTGATTAGTAGGTTGACTAACTGAAGGGTTGATTAGTAGATTGACTAACTGAAGGTTTGATTAGTAGGTTGACTAACTGAAGGGTTGATTAGTAGGTTGACTAACTGAAGGGTTGATTAGTAGATTGACTAACTGAAGGGTTGATTAGTAGATTGACTAACTGAAGGTTTGATTAGTAGGTTGACTAACTGAAGGGTTGATTAGTAGATTGACTAACTGAAGGGTTGATTAGTAGATTGACTAACTGAAGGGTTGATTAGTAGGTTGACTAACTGAAGGGTTTATTAGTAGATTGACTAACTGAAGGGTTGATTAGTAGGTTGACTAACTGAAGGGTTGATTAGTAGGTTGACTAACTGAAGATTTGATTAGTAGGTTGACTAACTGAAGGGTTGATTAGTAGATTGACTAACTGAAGGTTTGATTAGTAGGTTGACTAACTGAAGGGTTGATTAGTAGATTGACTAACTGAAGGGTTGATTAGTAGATTGACTAACTGAAGGGTTGATTAGTAGGTTGACTAACTGAAGGGTTTATTAGTAGATTGACTAACTGAAGGGTTGATTAGTAGGTTGACTAACTGAAGGGTTGATTAGTAGATTGACTAACTGAAGGGTTGATTAGTAGATTGACTAACTGAAGGTTTGATTAGTAGGTTGACTAACTGAACGGTTCATTAGTAGATTGACTAACTGAAGGGTTGATTAGTAGATTGACTAACTGAAGGGTTGACTAGTAGGTTGACTAACTGAAGGGTTGATTAGTAGATTGACTAACTGAAGGGTTGATTAGTAGATTGACTAACTGAAGGGTTGATTAGTAGGTTGACTAACTGAAGGGTTGATTAGTAGATTGACTAACTGAAGGGTTGATTAGTAGGTTGACTAACTGAAGGGTTGACTAGTAGGTTGACTAACTGAAGGGTTGACTAGTAGGTTGACTAACTGAAGGGTTGATTAGTAGATTGACTAACTGAAGGGTTGATTAGTAGATTGACTAACTGAAGGGTTGATTAGTAGGTTGACTAACTGAAGGGTTGATTAGTAGATTGACTAACTGAAGGGTTGATTAGTAGGTTGACTAACTGAAGGGTTGATTAGTAGGTTGACTAACTGAAGGGTTGATTAGTAGGTTGACTAACTGAAGGGTTGATTAGTAGGTTGACTAACTGAAGGTTTGATTAGTAGGTTGACTAACTGAAGGTTTGATTAGTAGGTTGACTAACTGAAGGGTTGATTAGTAGATTGACTAACTGAAGGGTTGATTAGTAGGTTGACTAACTGAAGGGTTGATTAGTAGATTGACTAACTGAAGGGTTGATTAGTAGGTTGACTAACTGAAGGGTTGATTAGTAGGTTGACTAACTGAAGGGTTGATTAGTAGGTTGACTAACTGAAGGGTTGATTAGTAGGTTGACTAACTGAAGGGTTGATTAGTAGGTTGACTAACTGAAGGGTCGATTAGTAGGTTGACTAACTGAAAGGTTGATTAGTAGATTGACTAACTGAAGGGTTGATTAGTAGATTGACTAACTGAAGGGTTGATTAGTAGGTTGACTAACTGAAGGGTTGATTAGTAGGTTGACTAACTGAAGGGTTGATTAGTAGGTTGACTAACTGAAGGGTTGATTAGTAGGTTGACTAACTGAAGGGTTGATTAGTAGGTTGACTAACTGAAGGGTTGATTAGTAGGTTGACTAACTGAAGGTTTGATTAGTAGGTTGACTAATTAGGTTCCTTGTGCGTTGGTGTGGGGGGTTTGTGAGAGAGAAGTGCATGTGTGTTTGAGGACTTGACAGTTAATTGTTGTTTGAGCGTTTGTTTTCATGATGTTGTTCTGTGTTCCCTCTAGATCCTGTTAGTGTCTGTGTTCATGATGTTCTGTGTTCCCCTCAGATCCTGTTAGTGTTCATGATGTTGTTCTGTGTTCCCCTCAGATCCTGTTACTGTTTGTTTTCATGATGTTCTGTGTTCCCTTCAGATCCTGTTACTGTCTGTGTTCATGATGTCCTGTGTTCCCCTCAGATCCTGTTAGTGTTCATGATGTTGTTCTGTCTTCCCCTCAGATCCTGTTACTGTTTGTTTTCATGTTGTTCTGTTTTCCCCTCAGATCCTGACACCAAAGACATGGTTCAGAAGGTAAGGGTAATACAGTTATACTCTCAATCTAACTAATCAATGATCACTACTTCACCAGTCATCACTATATAGCCACTAGTCACAAGTATTGACCTTATATAGATATATACTAACTACTGGTGACTTGTGGTCATATAGATGGTCAACTGCTACGTCCTCTTTGTTGACCCTTTGACACTTGACTTCCTGTGTGTGTGTCCGATGAACTTGGAAGTGATCTATGGTAACAGGCTCGATCATTATCAACCAAATGTAGCAGTGCGATTCTGTTTGATTAGAGAACGAATCGATGCAATTCAGTTAGATGTGATACGATGCACTAACTAAATTAAAATCTGCTGCTGATGGAACTCATGAGCTAGATATGTCTGAGTGGACCTGTCTGTCTGAGTGGACCTGTCTGTTGCTCTGTTTGTCGCTCTGTCTGTCTGAGTGGACTTGTCTGTCTGAGTGGACCTGTCTGTCTGAGTGCTTGTCTGTCTGAGTGGACTTGTCTCTCTGTCTGAGCTGTGTGTGTGTGTGAGATGTAGGCCCCTGAGCTGAGCCATAATGGAGACATCTACCACCCCACTATCAGATTAGAGCCATAAAGGAGACATCTACCACCCCACTATCAGATTAGAGCCATAAAGGAGTATTCTACCACCCCACTATCAGATTAGAGCCATAAAGGAGACATCTACCACCCCACTATCAGATTAGAGCCATAAAGGAGACATCTACCACCCCACTATCAGATTAGAGCCATAAAGGAGACATCTACCACCCCACTATCAGATTAGAGCCATAAAGGAGACATCTACCACCCCACTATCAGATTAGAGCCATAAAGGAGACATCTACCACCCCACTATCAGATTAGAGCCATAAAGGAGACATCTACCACCCCACTATCAGATTAGAGCCATAAAGGAGACATCTACCACCCCACTATCAGATTAGAGCCATAAAGGAGACATCTACCACCCCACTATCAGATTAGAGCCATAAAGGAGACATCTACCACCCCACTATCAGATTAGAGCCATAAAGGAGACATCTACCACCCCACTATCAGATTAGAGCCATAAAGGAGACATCTACCACCCCACTATCAGATTAGAGCCATAAAGGAGACTAGACATTGTCGTGTCTTTACTATCATTAACTGAAGACTTTTAGTTTTTATCAAAGATTCTCTGTAATTAGCAACACATGATTAACTAATCAGGCAAATGTAATTAACTAGGAAGTCGGGGCACCAACGAAATTATTCAGTTTACAAAGTTATAATTTTCCTAATATAACTTTTCAGATATTTTAACATCTGATCAATTAGTCTTCTGATTAATGACTTATTCTTTACTTAGTCTCACGTTAGTCTCATTCCAAACGTCGTAAATTGTTGGTTATCTGCACGAACCCAGTCTTCACTATGAGTCATCCATACATCAATTGTCTTAAATCATTTATTTACTAAGTAATTCACAGAAATGTATAAACAAACAGTAGGTAGTTACAAGGAAATGATAGTGGAGTTTCCCTAGTGGGATAAACCGGTATCGCGGCTTGGTGGACACAAAGGGAAGTGGGGGTCGACTGAGATGAGACACTACAAAGTTGATAATTATAACAATTGAAATGCTAATCCTTTGCACATGAACGCTCACTCATTCGGGAACAATTGCAATCAATATACAGTGAGGAGAACAAGTATTTGATACACTGACGATTTTGCAGGTTTTCCTACTTACAAATAAAGGAGAGCCGCACACTCTAGGAGCTCAGATGCAAAAATGTAATACCAACGTTTCGACAGCCAAGCTGTCTTCATCAGTGTATAATCACAAACACTGCGGGATGACTCGTTTACATAGTGTCAAAAGACACAGGTGTCTGTAATCATGGCCAAGAGTGGCCTAATACCATTGGTTAATAATCAAATATTAAAATGTCATACAAAGAACAGCGTACAAACAAATAGATAGCATACGATCATAGATTGATTTAACTACACAAGTTTACAAACAATTACAATGGCAGTCACAATCACAAGAATGGCTTCAGATCAAAGATTTTCCTACTAACAAAGCATGTAGAGGTCTGTCATTTTTTTATCATAGGTACACTTCAACTGTGAGAGACGGAATCTAAAACAAAAATCCAGAAAATCACATTGTATGATTTTTAAGTAATTAATTAGCATTTTATTGCATGACATAAGTATTTGATCACCTACCAACCAGTAAGAATTCCGGCTCTCACAGACCTGTTAGTTTTTCTTTAAGAAGCCCTCCTGTTCTCCACTCATTACCTGTATTAACTGCACCTGTTTGAACTCGTTACCTGCATAAAAGACACCTGTCCACACACTCAATCAAGCAGACTCCAACCTCTCCACAATGGCCAAGACCAAAGAACTGTGTAAGGACATCAGGGATAAAATTGTAGACCTGCACAAGACTGGGATGGGCTACAGGACAATAGTCAAGCAGCTTGGTGAGAAGGCAACAACTGTTGGCGAAATTATTAGAAAATGGAAGAAGTTCAAGATGACGGTCAATCACCCTCGGTCTGGGGCTCTATGCAAGATCTCACCTCGTGGGGCATCAATGATCAAGAGGAAGGTGAGGGATCAGCCCAGAACTACACGGCAGGACCTGGTCAATGACCTGAAGAGAGCTGGAACCACAGTCTCAAAGAAAACCATTAGTAACACACTACGCCGTCATGGATTAAAATCCTGCAGCGCACGCAAGGTCCTCCTGCTCAAGCCAGCGCATGTCCAGGCCTGTCTGAAGTTTGCCAATGACCATCTGGATGATCCAGAGGAGGAATGGGAGAAGGTCATGTGATCTAATGAGACAAAAAAGCTTTTTGGTCTAAACTCCACTCGCCGTGTTTGGAGGAAGAAGAAGGATGAGTACAACCCCAAGAACAACATCCCAACCGTGAAGCTTTTCTGCAAAGGGGACAGGACGACTGCACCGTATTGAGGGGAGGATGAATGGGGCCATATATTGCGAGATCTTGGCCAACAACCTCCTTCCCTCAGCAAGAGCATTGAAGATGGGTCGTGGCTGGGTCTTCCAGCATGACAATGACCAGAAACACACAGCCAGGGCAGCTAAGGATTGGCTCTGTAAGAAGCATCTCAAGGTCCTGGAGTGGCCTAGCCAGTCTCCAGACCTGAACCCAATAGAAAATCTTTGGAGGGAGCTGAAAGTCCGTATTGCCAAGCGACAGCCTCGAAACCTGAAGGATCTGGAGAAGGTCTGTATGGGGGAGTGGGCCAAAATCCCTGCTGCAGTGTGCAAACCTGGTCAAGAACTACAGGAAACGTATGATCTCTGTAATTGCAAACAAAGGTTTCTGTACCAAATATTAAGTTCTGCTTTTCTGATGTATCAAATACTTATGTCATGCAATAAAATGCAAATTAATTACTTAAAAGTCATACAATGTGATTTTCTGGATTTTTGTTTTAGATTCCATCTCTCACAGTTGAAGTGTACCTATGATACAAAATTACAGACCTCTACATGCTTTGTAAGTAGGAAACACTGCCAATTTTGCAGGTTATCAAGTACTTGTTCTCCCCACTGTATATATTTACGCTCAGTGTGTCGTCGGGATATCTGTTGAAAAGTTTGTTTCTGTTGGAGAGCCTGTCCACCCTCTCGCGCTCTCTGTCGTGGTTAGAATGGATAGTTCAGAGTGACATTCATGTCATTATAGAATAGATATTTGGGCGGTTGTCGGTCTTCGTGTTCAATGATTCCGAATTCCTAGCTGAAGACTAATAATTCATATCAAAGACTTGTTCTTATTCTGTTGGTATCGATAGTCTAAGAGTTTAACCACGTGGGATTGTTAAAAGATTCAGCAGTCCGGTCTCCAACCTTGGCCCAAACCTAAAAAAAAAACGCTGAAACCATATCATGACCAAGACTTGGCATCTATTAGGTTTTATTTATGCATTAATTTAAGCAATGACATGAGATAAATATATATATATTAGATACACACAAAACTAGTCAAACATTTGGACATTATCGAGGTAAGCTGGTCTGTAACATTTGTCCTCTCGTAATTGAGGGAAACATGGTCTGTTGAGAAATTCTCAAAGTTGGGGTTTTATTCAGAAGAGCAGAAAAAGCTTTCTCATGACTCCAGGTCCAAACTGGGCTCATGGGCGGTCCTCTGATTTAGTTCAACTCAAAAGGGAATTGGAGTTTCCTTCATTAAACAGTCCAAAATCACATTACACAATTTCACAACCAGTATCATACTCACTCATTCATCTTGTACAACAATTAGATTTAAACCTCATATCTGAGGCTATTATATAAACAGTATTATCCTCACTCATTCATCTTATACAACAATTAGATGTAAATCTCATATCTGAGGCTATTATATAAACAGTATCATCCTCACTCATTCATCTTATACAACAATTAGATGTAAACCTCATATCTGAGGCTATTATATAAACAGTATCATCCTCACTCATCTTATACAACAATTAGATGTAAACCTCATATCTGAGGCTATTATATAAACAGTATCATCCTCACTCATTCATCTTATACAACAATTAGATGTAAACCTCATATCTGAGGCTATTACATAAACAGTGTTATGGTAATGTGGCCGTATTGTCTCCCGTGAGTTTCACAAACTTGTACCAAATGGACCAATTCGTAGCTGGGTTCTTCACCGATCTTTTATACCTTCTCCAGAACATAAATGTCGTTCGGTTCTCCAGTTCTGTGAGGTGGAAGAAATTCCTTTGTTCTCTATGGAAATTCACTCTGTTTCTATACTGTGGCCATGAGGAGATACTCTCCTCCAGGAATTTACGACCTCTCTCTGTCCACAGCAGCCTGGGTGTAGGAGACAGGGGGATGGGGCATAGAAAAGGGCTGGTGCAGAGGGAGGGGTGCTCGCTGTACCCAAAGAGGGCTATGTCATGACAACATCTACCACCAGACTCATAGATGATTTACAAATAGTGGTATATATATATACAGTATATATATATATTAATTAATTGGCTATCAGATTAGCGCCAATTAATATATTGTACAACTTTAGATTCCACCACCATCTCAAAATCAAATGGTTTGTCACGTCCTGACCTTATTTTTTTTTTTTATGTCTCTATTTTGGTTTGGTCAGGGTGTGAGTTGGGGTTGGAATTCTAGGTTTTTGTTCTGTTTTTGTATTTCTGTGTTTGGCCTGGTATGGTTCCCAATCAGAGGCAGCTGTCAATCGTTGTCTCCGATTGAGAACCATACTTAGGCAGCCTGTTCCCGCCTGGTGTTTGTGGGTGGTTTTCTGTTTAGTGTGTTTTGCACCTGACGGAGCTGTTTCGGTTGTGCCTTTTGTTACTTTGTATTTAGTGTTCAGTTATATTTAATAAAATGCCGAGGCTACTGGGGATGTTCAGCACTCATACCAAGTGGAATGTAGATGAATGACTGTCAACGTAGTTTCACAGCAAGATAAAGGAAAATAGATTTTATTTAGGTATGAAGAAAACAATATGAGCAAATTAAATGATTGTGAATCAGTGATTTGTAATGTTTGAATCTGCTATTATTATTTTTTTGCCTCGGGAAACAATCTGACTCTAGGAGTTTGATCATGATGGAGTCTCTCCCTCTCTCTGTCCGTCCCTCCCTCTCTCCCTCTCTCTGTCCCTCCCTCTCTCCCTCTCTCTGTCCCCCCCCCCCTCTCTCTGTCCCTCCCTCTCTCTGTCCCTTCCTTGTTTCCTAGTCTGTAGACCTCCAGACTGGAGCTGTTGGACTTGTCTGTCCCGTATCGTATCGGAGCCCATCTTGATTGAAAGGGAAAGATGCACACCCCTAATATTTAGTTCACAGAAACTTGAGTCCTTGGTCTTCTCGTCTGTCTGTAGGTGGCACTGTGTGTTGCTCTAGTCTAGAGGGAGGAGAGAGAGGGGTTCTGTAACAGAGTACTCAACACTGATTTACTAGCACATTATTCACTTAGCCGTGTGTGTGTGTGTGTGTGTGTGTGTGTGTGTGTGTGTGTGTGTGTGTGTGTGTGTGTGTGTGTGTGTGTGTGTGTGTGTGTGTGTGTGTGTGTGTGTGTGTGTGTGTGTGTGGTGTGTGTTTGGTTTCAACTGGGAATACTAAATGGGTATTCAGCTGCTCAGCTTCTAATGAATTGACGATCTCAGCCACACACAGACACATAGTGATCTCTCTATCGATTTATCTATCTATTTATCTATCTATATCTATATATTCCCAGATTACTCCCTGACACTGGGTCTCTCTCAATTCAGTTCAAGGGGCTTTATTATCATGGGAAACATATGTTAACATTGCCAAAGCAAGTGAAGTAGATAATAAACAAAAGTGAAATAAACAATCAAAAATGAACAGTAAACATTACACTCACAGAAGTTACAAAATAATTAAGACATTAACAATGTCATATTATGTATATATACAGTGTTGTAACGATGTGCAAATGGTTAAAGTACAAAAGGGAAAATAAATAAGCATAAATATGGGTTGTATTTACAATGGTGTTTGTTCTTCACTGGTTGAACTTTTCTCGTGGCAACAGGTCACAAATCTTGCTGCTGTGATGTCACACTGTGGAATTTCACCCATTAGATATGGGAGTCTATCAAGCTTGGATTTGTTTTCAAATTCTTTGTGGATCTGTGTAATCTGAGGGAAATGTGTGTCTCTAATATGGTCATATATTTGGGAGGAGGTTAGGAAGTGCAGCTCAGTTTCCACCTCATTTTGTGGGAAGTGTGCACATAGCCTGTCTTCTCTTGAGAGCCAAGTCTGCCTACGGAAGCTTTTCTCAATAGCAAGGCTATGCTCCCCGAGTCTGTACATAGTCAAAGCTGTTCTTAAGTTTGGGTCAGTCACAGTGGTCAGGTATTCTGCCGCTGTGTACTCTCAGTTTAGGGCCAAATAGCATTCTAGTTTACTCCGTTTTTTTGTTGATTCTTTCCAATGTGTCAAGTAATTATCTTTTTGTTTTCTCATGAATTGGTTGGGTCTAATTGTGTTGCTGTCCTGGGGCTCTGTGGGGTGTGTTTGTGAACAGTGCCACAGGACCAGTTTGCTTAGGGGACTCTTCTCCAGGTTCATGTCTCTGTAGGTGATGGTTTTGTTATGGAAGGTTTGGGAATCGCTTCCTTTTAGGTGGTTGTAGAATTTAGCATCTCTTTTCTGGATTTTGATAATTAGCGGGTAACGGCCTAGTTCTGCTCTGCATGCATTATTTTGTGTTTTATGTTGTACATTGAGGATATTTTTTTGCAGAATTCTGCATGCATGGGGCGGCAGGGTAGCCTAGTGGTTAGAGCGTTGGACTAGTAACCGGAAGGTTGCAAGTTCAAATCCCCGAGCTGACAAGGTACAAATCTGTCGTTCTGCCCCTGAACAGGCAGTTAACCCACTAGGCCGTCATTGAAAATAAGAATTTGTTCTTAACTGACTTGCCTAGTTACATAAAGGTAATAAAAAAATGCTGTCTCAATTTGGTGTTTGTCCTATTTTGTGAATTCTTGGTTGGTGAGCGGACCCCAGACCTCTCTCTCTCTCTCCTCTACTCTCTCCCCTACCCTCTCTCTCCCCTACCCTTTCTCTACCCTCTCTCCTCTACCCTCTCTCTCGCCTTCTCTCCTCTACCCCCCTCTCTCCTTTACTCTCTCTCTTCTACCCTCTATCTCTCGCTCTCTCTCTTTCTCTCCTCTACCCTCTCTCTCTCCTCTACCCTCTCTCTCTCTGCTCTACGCTCTCTCTCTGCTCTACCCTCTCCTCTATCCTCTCTCTCTCCTCTATCCTCTCTCTCTCCTCTACCCTCTCTCTCTCCTCTACCCTCTCTCTCTGCTCTACCCTCTCTCTGCTCTACGCTCTCTCTCTGCTCTACCCTCTCTCTGCTCTACGCTCTCTCCCTGCTCTACCCTCTCTCTGCTCTACGCTCTCTCTCTGCTCTCTCTCTCCTCTACGCTCTCTCTCTCTCCTCTACCCTCTCTCTCCTTCTCCTCTACCCTCTCCTCTATGCTGCCTTTCTCCTCTCACTCCTCTTTCTCCTCTCTCTCCTCTACCTTCTCTCCAACTCACTGAGGAGGAGGAATATAAAGACCTCTTGACAATTCACCTGTCCTCTCTGTACCACTAACGTTTACAGCAATGTCTTTCAGGGAGCGCTATGTACGCACACAGGCACACACACATGAACATGTACACACACACACACATGAACATGCGCGCACACACACACATTTGGTCATTCCCATGAGGCATACTCCTCCAGTCTTATTTTTAGATAAAGGACTGTCTCATACACATTGGCATAGTTTACACTCCTGCAATTTTAAATTCCTACCCCCCCCCCCCTCCCCTACTACAACCTTTCCCACCCTCCCCTACTACCACCATTCCTAACCCCCCCCCACCCTCCCCTCCTATAACCCTTCCTAACCCCCCCCACCCTCCCCTCCTACACCCCTTCCTAACCCCCCCCCACCCTCCCCTCCTACACCCCTTCCTAACCCCCACCCCCACCCTGCCCTCCCACACCCCTTCCTAACCCCCACCCCCACCCTCCCCTCCTACACCCCTTCCTAACCCCCACCCCCCCTCCTACACCCCTTCCTAACCCCCCCACCCTCCCCTCCTCGCCCCATTCCTAACCCCCCCACCCTCCCCTCCTACAACCCTTCCTAACCCCCCCACCCTCCCCTCCTACACCCCTTCCTAACCCCCCACCCCCACCCTTCCCTCCTACACCCCTTCCTAACCCCCGCCCCCCACCCCCACCCTCCCCTCCTACACCCCTTCCTAACCCCCGCCCCCCACTCCCACCCTCCCCTCCTACACCCCTTCCTAACCCCCGCCCCCCACCCCCACCCTCCCCTCCTACACCCCTTCCTAACCCCCACCCCCCCCCCTGCCCTCCTACACCCCTTCCTAACCCCCGCCCCCCACCCCCACCCTCCCCTCCTACACCCCTTCCTAACCCCCCCCACCCTCCCCTCCTACACCCCTTCCTAACCCCCACCCCCACCCTCCCCTCCTACACCCCTTCCTAACCCCCCCAACCCCACCCTCCCCTCCTCGCCCCATTCCTAACCCCCCCACCCTCCCCTCCTACAACCCTTCCTAACCCCCCCACCCTCCCCTCCTACACCCCTTCCTAACCCCCCACCCCCACCCTGCCCTCCTACACCCCTTCCTAACCCCCACCCCCACCCTCCCTTCCTACACCCCTTCCTAACCCCCGCCCCCCACCCCCACCCTCCCCTCCTACACCCCTTCCTAACCCCCGCCCCCCACTCCCACCCTCCCCTCCTACACCCCTTCCTAACCCCCGCCCCCCACCCCCACCCTCCCCTCCTACACCCCTTCCTAACCCCCACCCCCCCCTGCCCTCCTACACCCCTTCCTAACCCCCGCCCCCCACCCCCACCCTCCCCTCCTACACCCCTTCCTAACCCCCGCCCCCCACCCCCACCCCCACCCTCCCCTACTACACCCCTTCCTAACCACCCCACCCTCCCCTCCTACAACCCTTCGTAACCCCCACCCCCACCCTCCCCTCCTACAACCCTTCCTAACACACCCACCCTCCCCTCCTACACCCCTTCCAAACCCCCCCAACTTCCCCTCCTACAACCCTTCCTAACCCCCACCCTCCCCTCCCCTCCTACACCCCTTCCTAACCCCCACCCCCACCCTCCCCTACTACACCCCTTCCTAACCACCCCACCCTCCCCTCCTACAACACTTCCTAACCCCCACCCCCCCTCCTACACCCCTTCCTAACCCCCCCACCCTCCCCTCCTACACCCCTTCCTAACCCCCACCCCCACCCTCCCCTCCTACACCCCTTCCTAACCCCCACCCCCACCCTCCCCTCCTACACCCCTTCCTAACCCCCCCACCCTCCCCTCCTACACCCCTTCCTAACCCCGTGGTGACTGGAGAAGGTGTTATTATCATTCTGTAATGAATTAGACAGACACAGCTTTCTGTTGTCGTGGAGAAAGTCAAAAAGCTGAGCAAGACTCTCTTGTTTCATTTTTACTTCATATTATGAGGCATGTCTTACCTCGCTTGAAAATCCAACCATAAAAACGTGGATGCAATTATTTTCTAAACACTTCTTAGCTGTGTGAGTTTCAAGTTCGGGGAAGCATGCAACTTATCCGACCATTTTTACAAATCTGTGTGGCGGTCATGATTTTCAAATGCTCATTTTCGTCTAAAAATTTTCATTTTAATAATAAAGTGTCTCAATTGTTGTCACATGGTTAATCGTAAAACATCTTAATTAAAATGTATAAATTAATTAAAATGTATAAAATTGAACCAAATTGAGACCACCAGCCTCTGCCATATGGACACACCCCCAGCCACTCCAGTCATAGACTGTTCTCTCTACTACCGCATGGCAAGCGGTACCAGAGTGCCAAGTCTAGGACAAAAAGGCTTCTCAACAGTTTTTACCCCCAAGCCATAAGACTCCTGAACAGGTAACCAAATGGCTACCCGGACTATTTGCATTGTGTGCCCCCCCCCCCAACCCCTCTTTTTACACTGCTGCTACTCTCTGTTTATCATATATGCATAGTCACTTTAACTATACATTCATATTAGAGGTTGACCGATTATGATTTTTCAACGCCGATACCGATTAAATAAACGTTGATTTATAAAAATAAATGTATCTGTAATAATGACAATTACAACAATACTGAATTAACACTTATTTTAACTTAATATAATACATCAATAAAATCAATTTAGCCTCAAGTAGATAATGAAACATGTTCAATCTGGTTTAAGTAATGCAAAAACAAAGTGTTGGAGAAGAAAGTAAAAGTGCAATATATGCCATGTAAGAAAGCTAACGTTTAAGTTCCTTGCTCAGAACATGAGAACATATGAAAGCTGGTGGTTCCTTTTAACAGGAGTCTTCAATATTCCCAGGTAAGAAGTTTTAGGTTGTAGTTATTATAGGAATTATATATAGCCACCACATCGAAGCAGCGTTACCCATGGAGAGCAAGGGAAACAACCACCCCAAGGCTCAGAGCAAGTAAAGTTTGAAATGCTATTAGCGACCGCTAACTAGCCAGCCATTTCACTTCAACAGCCCTACTGTACCACTGTTGACAGGAGGTGCACGTGATTCAACAGCCCTACTGTACCACTGTTGACGGTAGGTGCACTTGATTCAACAGCCCTACTGTACCACTGTTGACGGTAGGTGCACTTAGCCCCAGGAAGGCAAAGTGTTCCCATTTTGAACAATTTCATGTCTGAAGTTAGATCTCCGCCTACCTGGCAGGCCCAGAGAGAAAGTCAAGTGCAGTTATAAGCTGGCCAATCAGATAGCTCAGATCACCGTGTCTGCACAGTTTCCTCCTATTAAAACAAGCCTCGAACGCACAGCAAAGATACTGTGAGATTTGTAAACTTTTAAAACCACGACTAAAGAGAGACTCAACAGAATACAGCACTGTGTTCTGTTTTAATGAGTTCCTGTTTAAGTTGTTATTCAGCTCTGTCAACAGTTTGCTCACCACCTTTATAAACCAACTGTCAGAGCAGCTCACAGATTACTGCACCTGTACATAGCCCATCTATAATTAAGCCCAAACAACTACCTCTTTCCCTACTGTATTTATTTATTTATTTTGCTCCTTTGCACCCCATTATTTCTACTTTGCACATTCTTCCACTGCAAATCTACCATTCCAGTGTTTTACTTGCTATATTGTATTTACTTTGCCACCATGGCCTTTTTTTTGCCTTTACCTCCCTTATCTCACCTCACTTGCTCACATTGTATATAGACTTGTTTCTACTGTATTATTGACTGTATGTTTGTTTTATTCCATGTGTAACTCTGTGTCGTTGTATCTGTCGAACTGCTTTGCTTTATCTTGGCCAGGTCGCAGTTGTAAAGGAGAAGTTGTTCTCAACTTGCCTACCTGGTTAAATAAAGGTGAAATAAATAAATAAATAAGCTTACGTTGTTATTATTAGCGGCTTGTACCTTTTTAATATTGAGGAATGTTTCACTTTCTCTGGTCGTAGGAATGACAATGTGAATTGGTGCACGAGGCAGAAATAACTCGGTGTCACTTGAGTTTCCATCAGCTGGGAGACCGTGTCCCCTGGTCTCTATTGGAGGGGGGGGGGGGGGGGGGGGGGTTGAGGGTGGTGGAGGGACAGTGAGTCAGGTGAGAGACCGTGTTCTCTATCGGAGGGGGTGCGGGTAGAGGGACGGTGAGTCAGGGGAGTCAGGTGAGAGGCTCCCTTCACTTGAGTTTCCATCAGCTGGGAGACCGTATCCCCTGGTCTCTGTCGGAGGAGGGGCGGGTGGAGGAAGAGCAGAGGGGAGTCAGGGAGTCAGGTGAGTCAGGTGAGGTCGTGACTGGAGCTCTGACTGGGTCGTGACTGGGGCTCTGACTGGGGCTCTGACTGGGTCGTGACTGGGGCTCTGACTGGGTCGTGACTGGGGCTCTGACTGGGGCTCTGACTGGGTCGTGACTGGGGCTCTGACTGGGGCTCTGACTGGGGCTCTGACTGGGGCTCTGACTGGGTCTCTGACTGGGTCGTGACTGGGGGTCTGACTGGGGCTCTGACTGGGTCGTGACTGGGGCTCTGACTGAGGCTCTGACTGGGGCTCTGACTGGGTCGTGACTGGGGCTCTGACTGGGGCTCTGACTGGGTCGTGACTGGGGCTCTGACTGGGGCTCTGACTGGGGCTCTGACTGGGGTTGTGACTGGGGCTCTGACTGGGGCTCTGACTGGGGCTCTGACTGGGTCGTGACTGGGGCTCTGACTAGGTCGGGACTGGGGCTCTGACTGGGTCGTGACTGGGTCATGACTGGGTCATGACTGGGGCTCTGACTGGGTCGTGACTGGGGCTCTGACTGGGTCGTGACTGGGGCTCTGACTGGGGTTGTGACTGGGGCTCTGACTGGGGTTGTGACTGGGGCTCTGACTGGGGCTCTGACTGGGGCTCTGACTGGGTCGTGACTGGGGCTCTGACTGGGTCGTGACTGGGGCTCTGACTGGGTCGTGACTGGGTCATGACTGGGTCATGACTGGTGCTCTGACTGGGTCGTGACTGGGGCTCTGACTGGGTCGTGACTGGGGCTCTGACTGGGTCGTGACTGGGTCATGACTGGGTCATGACTGGTGCTCTGACTGGGTCGTGACTGGGGCTCTGACTGGGTCGTGACTGGGGCTCTGACTGGGTCGTGACTGGGGCTCTGACTGGGGCTCTGACTGGGTCATGACTGGGGTTCTGACTGGGTCATGACTGGGGCTCTGACTGGGTCGTGACTGGGGCTCTGACTGGGGCTCTGACTGGGTCTCTGACTGGGTCGTGACTGGGTCATGACTGGGCCGTGACTGGGGCTCTGACTGGGTCGTGACTGGGGCTCTGACTGGGTCGTGACTGGGGCTCTGACTGGGTCGTGACTGGGGCTCTGACTGGGGCTCTGACTGGGTCGTGACTGGGGCTCTGACTGGGTCGTGACTGGGGCTCTGACTGGGGCTCTGACTGGGTCATGACTGGGGTTCTGACTGGGTCGTGACTGGGTCGTGACTGGGGCTCTGACTGGGTCATGACTGGGGCTCTGACTGGGTCGTGACTGGGGCTCTGACTGGGGCTCTGACTGGGTCGTGACTGGGGCTCTGACCGGGGCTCTGACTGGGTCGTGACTGGGGCTCTGACTGGGTCGTGACTGGGGCTCTGACTGGGGCTCTGACTGGGTTTTGACTGGGGCTCTGACTGGGGCTCTGACTGGGTCGTGACTGGGGCTCTGACTGGGTCGTGACTGGGGCTCTGACTGGGGCTCTGACTGGGTCATGACTGGGGCTCTGACTGGGGTCGTGACTGGGGCTCTATAATTGTTTTGGAACTATGTATTGGTCCTTATACTCAGTGTACTGTTTGTGTTGTTGAATAACTTGTATGTTTACTAGAACTAGCACTGATGCTGTCTTCAGGGTTGTGGAATGCTGTGGTATTGTGGAGTGAAGCGGCCTGCTAGTCTTTTAGGGTTCTGGACGTTAAGGCAGTGTGGTTGTGGGGAGGGGATGAGGGAGGGGGTGTTACTACAGAAATCAATTAGTGGGGGGAATGTGCATCTCTCTCGCTCTCTCTCTCTGTCTCTGTCTCTGTCTCTGTCTCTGTCTCTCTCTCTCTTTGTCTCTCTCTTTGTCTCTCTCTCTCTCTCGCTCTCTCTCTCTCTCTTTGTCTCTCTCTCTTTGTCTCTCTCTGTCTCTCTCTCTTTGTCTCTCTCTCTCTGTCTCTCTCTCTCTTTGTCTCTCTCTCTCTTTGTCTCTCTCTCTCAGGGTAGGAGGCCCTCACCCCCTTTGTAACAACGTGTGAAACAGCTGCTGCCACTGAATACTACTACACACACCAGCTCAGGCTGAAGTTCAGTAGACACAGAGGGGGTGATGAAGAGTGGTAATATTGTGTAATTAAGGACTCCTTTCAGAGGAAGGGAGAGCTCAAATATTTGTCAGGCCTGAGGTAAAATAAAATAAAAAATGCTGCCCTCTCTCTCTCTATGCTGCCCTCTCTCTCTCTCTATACTGCCCTCTCTCTCTCTCTCTCTCTATGCTGCCCTCTCTCTCTCTCTCTATGCTGCCCTCTCTCTCTCTCTCTATGCTGCCCTCTCTCTCTCTCTATGCTGTCCTCTCTCTCTCTCTCTATGCTGCCCTCTCTCTCTCTCTATGCTGCCCTCTCTCTCTCTCTCTATGCTGCCCTCTCTCTCTCTCTATGCTGCCCTCTCTCTCTCTCACTATGCTGCCCCTCTCTCTCTCTCTATGCTGCCCTCTCTCTCTCTCTCTATGCTGCCCTCTCTCTCTCTCTATGCTGCCCTCTCTCTCTCTCTCTATGCTGCCCTCTCTCTCTCTCTCTATGCTGCCCTCTCTCTCTCTCTATGCTGCCCTCTCTCTCTCTCGCTATGCTGCCCTCTCTCTCTCTATGCTGCCCTCTCTCTCTCTCTATGCTGCCCCTCTCTCTCTCTCTATGCTGCCCCTCTCTCTCTCTCTATGCTGCCCCCTCTCTCTCTATGCTGCCCTCTCTCTCTCTCTCTATGCTGCCCTCTCTCTCTCTATGCTGCCCTCTCTCTCTCTCTCTATGCTGCCCCTCTCTCTCTCTCTATGCTGCCCCCTCTCTATCTATGCTGCCCTCTCTCTCTCTCTATGCTGCCCTCTCTCTCTCTCTATGCTGCCCCCTCTCTCTCGCTATGCTGCCCTCTCTCTCGCTATGCTGCCCTCTCTCTCTCGCTATGCTGCCCTCTCTCTCTCTCGCTATGCTGCCTCGCTATGCTGCCCTCTCTCTCTCTCTATGCTGCCCTCTCTCTCTCTCTCTATGCTGCCCTCTCTCTCTCTCTATGCTGCCCCCTCTCTCTCTCTATGCTGCCCTCTCTCTCTCTCTCTATGCTGCCCTCTCTCTCTATGCTGCCCTCTCTCTCTATGCTGCCCTCTCTCTCTATGCTGCCCTCTCTCTCTATGCTGCCCTCTCTCTCTCTCTCTCTATGCTGCCCCCTCTCTCTCTATGCTGCCCTCTCTCTCTCTCTCTATGCTGCCCCCTCTCTCTCTATGCTGCCCTCTCTCTCTCTATGCTGCCCTCTCTCTCTCTCTATGCTGCCCTCTCTCTCTCTATGCTGCCCTCTCTCTCTCTCTCTCTATGCTGCCCCCTCTCTCTCTATGCTGCCCTCTCTCTCTCTATGCTGCCCCCTCTCTCTCTATGCTGCCCTCTCTCTCTCTCTATGCTGCCCTCTCTCTCTCGCTATGCTGCCCTCTCTCTCTCTCTATGCTGCCCTCTCTCTCTCTCTCTATGCTGCCCTCTCTCTCTCTCTATGCTGCCCTCTCTCTCTCTCTATGCTGCCCTCTCTCTCTCGCTATGCTGCCCTCTCTCTCTCTCTATGCTGCCCCCTCTCTCTCTCCGCTGCCCCCTCTCTCTCTATGCTGCCCTCTCTCTCTCTCTATGCTGCCCTCTCTCTCTATGCTGCCCTCTCTCTCTCTCTCTATGCTGCCCTCTCTCTCTCTCTTTGCTGCCCTCTCTCTCTCTCTATGCTGCCCTCTCTCTCTCTATGCTGCCCTCTCTCTCTATGCTGCCCTCTCTCTCTCTATGCTGCCTTCTCTCTCTATGCTGCCCCCTCTCTCTCTCTCTGCTGCCCCCTCTCTCTCTGCTGCCCTCTCTCTCTCTATGCTGCCCTCTCTCTCTCCGCTGCCCCCTCTCTCTCACTCTCTCTCTATGCTGCCCTCTCTCTCTCTCTCTATGCTGCCCTCTCTCTCTCTGCTGCCCTCTCTCTCTCTCTATGCTGCCCTCTCTCTCCGCTGCCCCCTCTCTCTCACTCTCTCTCCATGCTGTCTTCAGAGTGTCGTTAGTTTGTTCTGTTGTTGCCCCTCTTATTTTCCCCCATTCTAACACCCGTTGCCATGGCGTTTTAACAAATTATTGCAATTACGCTCGTCATGTGGGTCGCCCTTGGAAACTGACTGAGGGTGGTAAGGAGGGAGAGAATAAATACAAGAGAAGGTGATAATCCTATTTCGAACAAAAGGTCAAACTGCTGAATGGAGCAGCTTTGATTAAGCGGAGGATGTACAAAGTGGACTGGTTTCAACCCCATTCAGAGAGAAAAACACAGAGAGTGGTGTGTGTGTCTGTGTGCGTCCTTTGGGTGCTTTGTGTCTACAAAAGCCTATTCAACTCTAGAGCTGCCTGGATTGATTACTTCACGAGCTAGAACCTGTGTTGTTCTATTCTCTCTCTAGTCCTTCTATTCTGAGAACCACCGGTCAAAATGAAGTGTGTGTGTGTGTGTGTGTGTGTGTGTGTGTGTGTGTGTGTAGACAGATGTGGATACCTATGTGTTGAGTTCCACTGGTCTGAGGTCAGTGTGTGAAACAGGAACCCTCCAGAGTCAATTATCTGCCTCATTATCACTGACCCTGGGTGGAGAGGGAGGGAGAAGGAGAGAGTTGGTGAAGACAGGAGAAGAAAGAGCGTTAGAAAAGAAAACAGAGGGTAGAGGAAATGGGATTTGGAGAACAGGGTGCGAGGAGAGGGGAGGATCAAGAGAGGAGGAGAGAGTGAGGACTAAGGAAGGAGGATGGAGAGAGTGAGGACTAGGGAAGGAGGATGGGGAGAGTGAGGACTAGGGAAGGAGGATGGGGAGAGTGAGGACTAGGGAAGGAGGATGGGGAGAGTGAGGACTAGGGAAGGAGGATGGGGAGAGTGAGGACTAGGGAAGGAGGATGGGGAGAGTGAGGATTAGGGAAGGAGGATGGGAGAGTGTGGACTAGGGAAGGAGGATGGGGAGAGTGAGGACTAGGGAAGGAGGATGGGGAGAGTGAGGACTAGGGAAGGAGGATGGGGAGAGTGAGGACTAGGGAAGGAGGATGGGGAGAGTGAGGACTAGGGAAGGAGGATGGGGAGAGTGAGGACTAGGGAAGGAGGATGGGGAGAGTGAGGACTAGGGAAGGAGGATGGAGAGACGAGGAGAGAGTGAGGACTAGGGAAGGAGGATGGAGAGAAGAAGAGAGTGAGGACTAGGGAAGGAGGAGAGAGTGAGGACTAGGGAAGGAGGATAGGGAGTAAGAGAGTGAGGACTAGGGAAGGAGGATGGAGAGAGGAAGAGAGGAGAGAGTGAGGACTAGGGAAGGAGGAGAGAGAGAGGAAGAGAGGAGAGCGTGGGGACTAGGGAAGGAGGATCAAGAGAGGAAGAGAGGTGAGAGTGAGGACTAGGGAAGGAGGATGGAGAGAGGAAGAGAGAGAGAGGACTATGGAAGGAGGATGGAGAGAGGAAGAGAGGAGAGAGTGAGGACTAGGGAAGGAGGATAGAGAGAGGAAGAGAGAGAGTGAGGACTAGGGAAGGAGGATAGAGAGAGGAAGAGAGGAGAGAGTGAGGACTAGGGAAGGAGGATAGAGAGAGGAAGAGAGGAGAGAGTGAGGACTAGGGAAGGAGGATAGAGAGAGGAGAGAGTGAGGACTAGGGAAGGAGGATAGAGAGAGGAAGAGAGGAGAGAGTGAGGACTAGGGTAGGCGGATGAAGAGGAGGCTAGTTTCTGTGTGTGTTGTCTCACTGTAGTTGAATGTGTTTAGTTAAATCTTGTGGAAGTAATCTGCCGGCTGGATGCAGTGTGTCATGTAGCTATTGCTGTAATGAAGTCATTAATTATTATATTACCCCCCCCCCCCCTCCCCATCTCCCTCTCTCCCCATCTCCCCATCTCCCTCTCTCGCTTTCTCTCAGGCTTAATGTTTTTCTCTCCTCTCGCTCAGTTTCACTCTAAAGACCTGCTGGACTTTCTCAGTTAACCTACCCATTCTCGTGTGTGTGTGTGTGTGTGTGTGTGTGTGTGTGTGTGTACCCAGCTCCACGGGGGCTAAAAGGGACCTAGCCCCCTCAGTTTGGTTTATGTCCCTAATATAAAAATAGCAAAAAATGTCAAATGATTGAGTGACAGGTTGGCACAAAATCTGTATCTTGCACTGTGTTAGCACAATGGACAGAGCGCGCCACTGTGTGTCTGTTCAGGGGCTGTGGAAAGCCACCGAGGCTCAGGGTTTCCATTAGCCGGTAATTGCCGGCTTTTGGACGATAAAATAAATGAAAAGACGATAAATAAAATTGTAGCCGGCCAAATTGTCCGTGGCTGTCCTGCTGCTGAGGAGAGAGAAAGCAAGAGAGGAGCCTTGGCCGAGGCTCCTGTTTATAGTGAAGATGGAGGCCTTTTTATTGAAGGTAAATGAAAGTTAGAGAGCCTATAGTGAAAAGCCTCCAGGAGAAAGAAACGTGGTCTGATTGTAGAACATGTTCTAAATCGAATTGCTGGGAAACGTTTTATTTCTCAATTACGAGTTCAATAGCAACTATTTTACAAACAGATTTGATATGGTTTTGAGATGCGGAGTGCATAAGTCTCATTGGCCGTTGCGATAGCATAAGCCTCATTGGCCGTTGCGATAGCATAAGCCTCATTGGACGGTAGGCTACAACTGCAATGTTTTTTGGGGACATTAAATGTACTGTTAGATTAATAAATGGCTACTATGAGTGGCTATTTTCTTCAGTTGGTGATCTAGCTCATGTGTTTTGAGTTTCCACTTCCTCAGGTGGTGAATTAGCCCCAAACAAATCAGCCTATGATATTAGTGCACATTAAGATTCAGGAAAATTAATCTCTATTGAAAAAAAAAAGAAAAAAAATGGAATCCGATTTTAACTGTAAAATATAACAACAACAGCATAAGTGTCTACCAGTGATGTAAAGTCAGTAAAAATACTTTAAAGTACTACTTAATTAATACTTAATTATTATTATTTTTTTAATATATATATTGACTTTACTTTACTTTTAATATTTTTTACAACTTTTTGACAATTTTTATGCCATCTGGTTTGCTTAATATGAAATTTTTTACATTTGATACTTAAGTATATTTAAAAACCAAATTCTTTAAAACCTTTACTCAAGTAGTATTTTACTGGGTGACTTTCACTTTTACTTGAATCATTTTCAAATAAGGTATCTTTTACTCAAGTATGGCAATTGGGTATTTTTTCCAACACGGGTGTTTACCCACAATACCATCTCAGTAGTCTAATAAACGCTTAAATACAGCACTGTGGATTACTTTTTATAAGATGATAAGCCTACACAATATTTCTATTGCGAAATGCTGCAAAATTAATTTGGTGAGACCAAGGGCTGGTGAGACCAAGGGCTGGTGCGACCAAGGGCTGGTGCGAACAAGGGCTGGTGCGACCAAGGGCTGGTGCGACCAAGGGCTGGTGCGACCAAGGGCTGGTGCGACCAAGGGCTGGTGCGACCAAGGGCTGGTGCGACCAAATCATGGGCTGGTGACACCAAATCATGGGCTGGTGCGACCAAATCATGGGCTGGTGCGACCAAATCATGGGCTGGTGCGACCAAATCATGGGCTGGTGAGACCAAATCATGGGCTGGTGAGACCAAATCATGGGCTGGTGACACCAAATCATGGGCTGGTGACACCAAATCATGGGCTGGTGACACCAAATCAAGGGCTGGTGACACCAAATCATGGGCTGGTGACACCAAATCATGGGCTGGTGACACCAAATCATGGGCTGGTGACACCAAATCATGGGCTGGTGAGACCAAATCATGGGCTGGTGACACCAAATCATGGGCTGGTGAGACCAAATCATGGGCTGGTGAGACCAAATCATGGGCTGGTGACACCAAATCATGGGCTGGTGAGACCAAATCATGGGCTGGTGACACCAAATCATGGGCTGGTGAGACCAAATCATGGGCTGGTGAGACCAAATCATGGGCTGGTGAGACCAAATCATGGGCTGGTGACACCAAATCATGGGCTGGTGCAACCGACTGAAAATGTTAGTCTGGAGCCCTGCTACAAAGGAAATGTCCTCCGTATGGAAAAGTCTTAATATTGTAGTGGACAACGATGAGAAGAACATTGGCGTGGTCGAAGCAAGCTACTGTGCAACTCACTATTCAGGTAGGATGCCGTTTTGGAACTTTAATTTATAAACTTTTTCGTAATTTATAATAAGTTATTTTATAATTCTATATCATTGTTATTATTGTAGAACTATTTATTAATCCAAACCAGTTCTTAAAATATGAAAAGCATCTGTCTTTTTAATTGTGTGTATTCCGTATTTAGTTTAAGACTGGTTAAACGTAGGTTATTGCTGTGTATGCTTAGGCACTAGCTTTTCTTGGTAATTGCCATAGAAATATAGCCTGTTAAAATAAAAAACATTTTGTGAAGGTTTAAACCAGTTCACAAATGTTTTGTTTCATTCTGTTGAGCCATTTTCTTTGGCCAAATTCAGTTCCATCTGTGATGTTGTGTTTGCCTCAATATAATATCCTGCTCGTATTTTGAACAATGGCTTGACTTACTTTTGACATTTTCTAAATGTTGTTACGTTACAGCCTTATTCTAGAATGGATTAAATAAATAAACATCCTCACCAATCTATACACAATACCCCATAATGACATCACAATATCCCATAATGACATCACAAGATCCCATAATGACATCACAATTCCCCATAATGACATCACAATACCCCATAATGACAAAGAGTAAACTGTTTTTTAGACATTTTTGAACATTTATAAAATATAAGAAACAGAAATAGCTTATTTAAATAAGTATTCAGACCCTTTGCTATGAGATTTGAAATTGAACTCAGGTGCATCCTGTTTCCATTGATCATCCTTGAGATGTTTCTACAACTTGATTGGAGTCCATCTGTGGTAAATTCAATTGATTGGGCATGATTTGGAAAGGCACACACTTGTCTATATATAGGTACCACAGTTGACAGTGCATGTCAGAGTAAAAAACAAGCCATGTGGTCGAAGGAATTGTCCCTAGAGCTCAGAGACAGAATTGTGTCTAGGCACAGATCCGGGGAAGGGGACCAAAAAGATTCTGCAGCATTGAAGGTCCCCAAGAACACAGTGGCCTCCATCATTCTTAAATGGAAGAAGTTTGGAACCGCCAAGACCCTTCCTCGAGCTGACCGCCCGGCCAAACTGAGCAATCTGGGAAGAAGGACCTTGGTCTGAGCAGTGGGGAGAACCTTCCAGAAGGACAACCATCTCTGCAGCACTCCACCAATCAGGCCTTTATGGTAGAGTGGCCAGATGGAAGCCACTCCTCAGTAAAAGGCACATGCCAACCCGCTTGGAGTCTGCCAAAAGGCACCTAAAGACTCTCAGACCATGAGAAACAAGATTATCTGGTTTGATGAAACCAAGATTGAACTCTTTGGCCTGAATTCCAAGCGTCACATCTGGAGGAAACCTGGCACCATCCCTACGGTGAAGCATGGTGGTGGCAGCGTCATGCTATGGGGATGTTTTTCCGTGGCAGGGATTGGGAGACGAGTCAGGATCGAGGCAAAGACGAACGGAGCAAAGTACAGAGAGATCCTTAATGAAAACCTGCTCCAGAGCACTCAGGACAGACTGGGGAAAAGTTTCACCTTCCAACAGGACAACGACCCTAAGCACACAGCCAAGACAATGCAGGACTGGCTTCGGGACAAGTCTCTGAATGTCCTTGAGTGGCCCAGCCAGAGCCCGGACTGGAACCCTAATCTAAAATCTCGAAAAATAGCTATGTAGCAATGCTCCCTATCCAACCTTACAGAGCTTGAAAGGATCTGCAGAGAAGAATGGGAGAAACTCAGCAAATACAGGTGTACCAAGTTTAGTGTCATACCCAAGAAGACATGAGGCTGTAATGGCTGCCAAAGGTGTTTCAACAAAGTACTGAGTAAAGAGTCTGAATTAGCAACAATTTCTTAAAACCTGTTTTTGCTTTGTCATTATTGTGTATTGTATGTAGATTGATGAGAAAAAAACAACAATGTAATACATTTTAGAATAAGGCTTTAACCTATCAAAATGTTGAAAAAGTCAAGGGGTCTGAATACTTTCCCAAAGGCACTGTAACCCTAATAAAGTGTAGAAACTTTTGTGAAGGTTTGGTGTGGTGTGACTATTAGCCTGTCGTACTGCTGGGCTATGTTGTGGCTATTAGCCTGTCGTACCGCAGGGCTATGGTGTGGCTATTAGCCTGTTGTACTGCAGGGCTATGGTGTGACTATTAGCCTGTCATACTGCTGGGCTATGTTGTGGCTATTAGCCTGTCGTACCGCAGGGCTATGGTGTGGCTATTAGCCTGTCGTACCGCAGGGCTATGGTGTGGCTATTAGCCTGTCGTACCGCAGGGCTATGTTGTGACTATTAGCCTGTTGTACTGCAGGGCTATGGTGTGGCTATTAGCCTGTCGTACCGCAGGGCTATGGTGTGGCTATTAGCCTGTCGTATCGCAGGGCTATGGTGTGGCTATTAGCCTGTCGTACCGCAGGGCTATGGTGTGAAGGCAGTGGGCACCAGCTGACATTTGAACTTGAGGTGTTGAACAATGTTTCAGCCCGACCAGAGTTACTCCTATAATCTAACAATACAACGCTTATCTTTATAAAAAACATATTTTAATTGAAAATGAATGAATTAGCAGCAGTCTGTCTGACAAGTATAAATAAGAGAATGTCGGTGTCATAGCCAGCATGTCTCTATATCTCTCTCTGGGGCTTTAGCTTCTCTTCATTTATGTATGCCCCGATGCATTTAGTGCTCCGACAGCTGAACTGTGAGGTGGACAATTAGCCAATTGTTTTAGGAAAAGTAAAAAACTTTAAAAAACAAATAGGCTATAAGGTTTTTCACGAGGAATAGTGTTTTTGTAATTAGTTGTAGGCTGGTTTTAAGGACATGTAAAGGACATGTTCTGAAGAGGTAAGTAACTCTCTAGCTGGTTGGTTTTTATCAAAATCATGCTTTAGTGTGTAGTTCGCTGTCCATGGTGCTGATTTCGCTCCAACCCTTCACTTCTTTGTCAAAAGAATTTGAATTTTTCTTTATTGTTGATATACCCAGAATTCAATATAATTCCCATGCAAGAACTCAATTGATGCCCCCTGGGTATAGCTACATATCGGTGTGTTTTATCATAGAGATGGTTTTGGTTTTGGTTTTCTTGATAGCCTATTGGTTGTCGTGGTTGTAAATGGAACCGTACGTATTGGAAACGTGTTCGAGTTGGTTTCACAGAAGTGTATCGTGCCTTATCACAACGTGCTGCTAAACTCACGAGCGGCACGATTATCTATGTTTTAAGTGGGCCTATGTGCCTTCAGACAGTATTCATACCCCTCGACTTATTCCACATTTTGTTGTTACAGCCGGAATAAAAGCATTTATTAGATAGATGTTTTTCTGTCACCTATCAGCACACTGCCCCATAATGAATCACACTGCCCCATAATGATGAAGTGAAAACATGTTTTTTTTATTGCGAATTTATTGAAAATGAAATAAAGGAATCTCATTTACATAAGTGTTCACACCTCTGTGACTGGGTGTATTGATACACCATCCAAAGTGTCATGAATTACTTCACCATGTTCAGAGGGATATTCGATGTCTGTCTTTATTTATTTATTTCCTTGTTAAACCCATTTACCATTAGGTGCTCTTCTTTGCGAGGCATTACGAGACCTCCCTGGTATTTATGGTAGAATCTGTGTTTGAAATTCACTGCTCGACTGAGGGACCTTACAATTATCTGCATGTGTAGGGTACAGAGATGAGGTAGTTATTCAAAAATCCTGTTCAACACTATTGCACACAGCGTAAGTCCATGCAATTTATTATGTGACTTGTTAAGCAAATTTTTACTCATTAACTGACTTAGGTTTGCCATAACAAAGGGGTTGAACATTTCAGCTTTTCATTTTTTAATTAATTTGTGAAACTTTGACGTTATGGGGTATTGTTGTTGGCCAGTGACAAACAATCTCATTTTAATCCCAAAAAAATCAGGCTGTAGCACAACAAAATGTGGAAAAAGTCAAGGGGTGTGAATACTTTCGGAATGCACTCTATCTATCTTGTAGCCTATGCTTTAGTGCAGTGGTTCCCAAACGTTTTATAGTCCCGTACCCCTTCAAATATTCAACCTCCAGCTGCGTACCCCCTTCTAGCACCAGGGTTAGCGCACTCTCAAATTTTGTTTTTTTTGCCATCATTGTAAGCCTGCCACATACGATACATTTGTTAAACATAAGAATGAGAATTCACTGGCTTGTAATTGTTTCAAAACATCTCCTGCCGTGTCACTGATGCGTCGTGAAACAGTGTTGTTTGATGAAGACATTGTCTGTGTAGTTTTTGGGGCCTTTTCCCCCAGCATTGTCCCAGCTGTATCCGCGGCAGCAGGAATAATGAAGTCCTGGACAATGGTATGGGGCTTGCCTGTCCTGGCCACTCGGTAGCTCACCATATAAGACTCTTCTGGCCCCTTCTTATTAATGGTATCTGTTGCTTTTATACATGTCTTACTACTCAAAGGTAGTCTTTATTCTCGCCCAAACCCCCCTGGCTTTTTTTCAAATGGTCATGTTTCGTTTCTAAGTGTCTGTGCTAGAGTGAAGGTTTCCTGTGAGAGAGTAACGGTTAATGTGATTGGATGTTAATTAGTTTACTAGGCTACCTGTATTTGACATTGTGTTGTTAATTTCGCCGAACACTAGATGGTTTCATTTTATTTTTGGCAGTGAAACGAGGCTACTCATTCAAGAAAAAATCTCACCCAAATGCATAGCCCTGTTGGAAAATATAAATGTACTGTTTGAAAATGTGAAGATTATTATTTTTTTTTTTGGCATACCCAGGACGGCATTACCGAAGTTTGGGAATAGCTGCTTTAGTGTGTAGGGCCATCGTGCTGATACAGCACAGCGAAGATAGACTACAGAGTTCACACCAACCTGTCACTTCAAAAGAACTCAATGATCTCAGTGTCTTGGCATTTCAACCTTATGTTTATTGGGGTATAGCATAGGTTACTATATACCAGTATTGATGCTGTCATGGAAACTCTACACATGGGACCAGTGGTGATTTTAGCACATAAATCTTGTTGGGGCAAACTCCCCAAACATTTTTTAGATGCTTGCCAGCAAAGACACAACACTAAACAATACATAAATTGCACTATAACGCCGACAAACTGTTAGGGAATACATAAAGCTGTCTCAACAGCAGAGTTTCCTTTCCAATGGAGTGAATCCTAACCACCGAAACCTCTGAGCCTTGTCTGGCAGCGAAACAGTTCATTCAGCCTCATTTACTGCCTTTTAAAAAAAACATAGCTGATATGGCTGACTTGCTTAAACATATGTGGTTTTTACTGACAATTGAGATATACAAACTATGGCATAAGGGAACGATGAGCGCATAAGAGTAATTCCGTAATTTCAATTAAGACATTAATGAGCGAGTTACAGTAAGACGGACGTATTCAGTATAACTGTGTTCAGCACTTTTGAAATGTACAGAGACAGAATGCAGAACATGGGCTGCTCTTACAGTATTTTCCCTGTACACCAAGTCAGAACCGTAGGATAAATAAAAGGGGGTATATAATCAGACAATGAAAGCTCTTACAATATTAGATGATGAAAAATGAAAAAAACAGGTTATAGGCTACATGGGCAGCACCCCTGAGTCAGAACAATCACATTAGGCGAAATTTAAGAGGTGAAAATAGACCAAATTATTAGGTTGAGGCACATGGGCTAGTAACAGCTTACTACACATATTACATAATTTATGCAGCAGCATACAAGATATGTTTGGACTCACCTTGGCTTGTGATGTGTTCACTGATATGTTTAATCTCTAATTTCTCTTCATTATTTCTCTTCATATGACAAGATTAAAAAGGATTTGCCAGTAGATTGTCGACTTGATTCATGATGATGACTGCTAGCCAAGATTTTGAAAGTAAAATGTTGACATGATCAGTCATAACAAAGCTACTGTACATATAACGTGATTTGACGTCATTTTATCTGTGGCCAATGACCTTGAGTCTTCTTGGAAGGGCACTTGTAATATAACTCTATGGCAGGACACAAAGGGCTGAAATTTTGCATGTCTACCCTTACTAAGGACTTAAACTTGCTGATGACGTAGTGCCCCCATGAGTGACAGAACGCTGAGCCAATCACGGGGCAATGCTCCTATTTTTTTGCTGACTCGCCCCACCACCAAAGAAAGCATTGAGCTAGGCTGAAACACCTGCATTTTGGAGCTCCCTTACTCAAGAAAACAAAACAGAGACCATGTTTGTATGTGACTTTATTAACTCAATGATATACATGTCTATTTTTTTTTTTTTACACTATTTGCAAACTGATATGTGACACGTATTAATGCCAAAATAACATGCAAAACAGGCAAGCCCCCCTGCTCTGAATGACGGGTCATGGGACACTCAAAGTCCATCTTAAATGAATCACTGTTTATTAACAGCATGCTGGAGAGGTCACAGTCAAACTTAGATGCATAAAGTACCGGTCTGAAGGGAGCTCTGCTGGGGCAGTCCCGTTAGATCTCATATTTACTGCTTACAGACACGTTACATAGGCATGGTTCATAGTGTTGGTTTCGGAATGTGTCTGGCACCGTCTCCTATCCTAATTTATAGAACATATTCTGGGCGTTCTGACAGATGGTCCTCATATTCCTGCACAGGCAGGAACCATGGATTATTTATGACACCAACACAAGATGAACAGTGTTTAGAGCGTTGGGCCAGTAACCGAAAGGTTGCTGGATTGAATCCCCGAGCTGACAGGGTAAAAATCTGCCATTCTGCCTCTGAGCAAGGCAGTTAACCCACTTATCGGAGGGCGCCGAAGGCGTGGATGTTGATTATGGCAGCTACCCGCTCCTCTCTGATTCAGAGGGTTTGGGGTTAAATGCAGAAGACACATTTTCAGTTAAATGCATTCAGTTATACAACTGACTAGGTATCCCCCTTCCCCTTTAAGGCTGTATCTTCACATGATAAAATGTTCCATCACAATGCACAGACCAGCTTGACTTCGTACTTTACCTTCTAGAACTTCATTTCAATGTTTGGTTTGTTAAATGTCATATGCAACTCTGGGGCATATAATGTCAGTTTTCATAGTTTACTCCGTTTTCTACTTGAGGCATCTCTCTCTCTCTCTCTCTCTCTCTCTCTCTCTCTCTCTCTATCTCTCTCTCTCTCTCTCTCTCTCTCTCTCTCTCTCTCTCTCTCTCTCTGTCTCTCTCTCTCTCTCTCTCTCTCTCTCTCTCTCTCTCTCTCTCTCTCTCTCTCTCTCTCTCTCTCTCTGGGACAGATGTGGGATGATAGATCCCACATTTATACAAACAGTAGGCCTAAGCCTACATAAAATAAAAGGTTAAAATAAACGAATCTGATGCAACAGACCAGAATGTTTAGCTTAAAATGTTAATAAACCATTTTTTTCTATTAAGTTCAGCAGTTTCACAAAGTAGTAGGCTAGGCGCGAATGTTCGTTCCATAATGCAGTTAGCATAACTGCATAACACCGTTGTCAAAAGGGCCCTGCAGATGCGAGCGGTTCTTGTGACCGAGATGAAAATATCAGCTAGAAATGTAAAAAGAGAGAATATCTAATAGGCTACTTTTAAGCAAGGTAAGGCATGCCTCATATGTATTAAAACGTAGGCCTATATGTTTTCAAAACGCGTACTACGTCCAGCTCATTGCAAAGTGGTGTGTGATGCGCTGATGAAGCCTACCTTCCGTTGCCGTTTGATGCTGCATGATGCTGAAGTCGGAGAATCCCGAGTTCTCAGATGTTTTGAACAAACAACTGAGAACTCGGGATTCTCCGACTTCAGTGCGTTCAGGACAACTGGGGAAAACGGCAACGACATCCCTTTTGAACGGGTCTCTCTCTCTCTCCTTCTTCTTCTTCTCCCGGCCAGCGGCAAACCCTCTCTATCCACCACCTCTCTCTATTTCTCTCTCTCTTCTTCTTCTCCTCCTCCTGGCCAGCAACAATTTACTTGACAGGGTTTTCTTTTTTCCCTGACAAAAGCAGGCTGTTACTGGCTAACAGAAACCCTGGTGTGGACGTGTTTAACTATACTTTTGGGGGACCAGAAGTGCCCACAAGAATAATAAACAAATAAACATTTTACTAACATGTTGTTACTTACCACAAAGAAAAATGCTATTTCTAGGGGGTTTAGGGTTAAGGTTAGAATTAGTGTTAGGGGTAAAACATGTTTTTTTAAAGTTAGGTTTTGGGGTTAGGTTTAACATTATGGTCAGGGGTTAGGGAAAACAGGATTTTGAGAATGAATTTTGTGTCCCCACAAGGTTAGTTAAACAAGATTGTGTGTGTCCATCTTCAGCCTATGGGAAAGGTGCTGTGTGTTTAGTCTTGTCTTCAGGAGCACAAAAGACTGGGATCAAAAACTCATGCAATAACATCCCTAATGAACACACACACACACCACGTCCCTCCAATCTCCTCTAAATGAAAACCAAACACACAGGTCCCAATTCAATTACAATCTCCCAGAGTTCACAGCGTTACCCAGCAAACCCCTGCGCGAGAGCTGATTATCTAAACATCGTCTGCCACCGCACACAAGGATCATGGGGACATTAAACCGCTCTGTTGGCTTTGATATTCATCACAATGGTGTGTGTGTGTGTGTGTGTGTGTGTGTGTGTGTGAGATTGGTTACAGGTTAATGAGATACTAGTAAATCAGACCCTTCAGTTTACCAGTTGACTGTATGATTGAGACACGGAGACGAGGCAAAGAGACCTCGTCATATTTCCTCCTTTTCTGTGGCCCAGTATATCTAGGAGTCTCAGGGGGGAAGGGTGCATAGGAGTGTAGCTGTCCCCTTTGAGGGTTCAACTGGGCGGTGGTGTGTGTGTGTGGTGATTCGGTGGGTTTAATGCTAAGACAGGTGCAGTATGTAGTAAGGGCTTGGAGATGGCCTGAGAACTGTCATTAGTAGGGTATTACCGCCAAAACACACAAACCAAAGCCCCTCATATAATGACAGGGCAGGCCAGCCAGGGAGATATAGGGTGTTGGGGGACTAACATTAGATTAGGGAGGAGGAGGGGAACAGAGGGGGGGTGGAGCTGCACCTGTCCAAGGCCACTGACTGACCCCAGGGGTCCTAACCACAGGATGCCCTCTGCTCTGCCTGTCTGAAAAGGGAAGGACCCCCAGGCTCAGGCATGTGCCTGCTTCAGACAGAGAGGTCGACATAGAGAATTTGAAAATATCACATTTAGGAAGTAGGCAGAGAGAAAGAGGTAGAAAAGTTGATCTGTGTGTTTGGGCAGGTAATTATGTCATTGTTTTCAGCAGTTTGCATTTGGGGCAATTAGGAGAATAAAAAGCCTGTTAGAAAGTGTCCTTGATATGAATAGAACTTATGTTCATCATTGTATTTTCCTTTGCTTCTCTCTCCCATCCCTTCCTCTCTCTCTCCTCATCCCTCTCTCTTTCTCTCTCTCTCTCCCCTTTCTCCCTCTTCCCTCTCTCAACCTTCCTCTCCATCCCTCCACTCACCCACTATCTATCCACCACCTCTCTTTTCATCCCTTCCTCCCCATTTCTCTCTCTCTATCCCTCTCCCTCCTCTCTCTCTATCTATCCCTTCCTCTTGCAGTCCCACTCTCTCTCTCCTTCCCCCTTTCTCTCTCCCCCCCCCCCTTTATCTCTTTCCTCCACACACCCTCCTCCCTAGGACCTCTCTCCCTCCTTGTCTCCATGTCAGAGTTGGTTGGTGTGTGAGGACCAGGCCTGTCAGAACAGGACCAGGCCTGTCAGAACAGGACCAGGCCTGTCAGAACAGGACCAGGAGGCTTCATATCACCTTTACCCGCTCTGCACTCAGACCAGAGGTGACACACACACACACACACACACACACATACATACACACACACACACACACACACACATACACACACACACACACACACACACACACACACACACACACACACACACACACACACATACCACTTGCATACATACACACACACACACACACACACACACACACACACACACACACACATACACATACACTTACACACACATACACATACATACACACACACATACATACACACACACACACACATACATACATACACATACACACACACATACACATACCACTTGCATACACACATACATACATACACACACACACACACACGCATGCATGTGCGGTGCTCACTATTGTCTGTTGGATAGTTTTTCCAGGTGATGGTGCTGTAGAGTCATTTAAAAGCTACTGAGCTCTTTTCTTCTTCTCTCATCCTCTCCTCTCATACAACGTGCACACACACACTGTTCTCTGCACGGGCCTGTTACGGCCTTGAGTGTGTGTCCGTAGCAGGGTACTGTTAGTTTAAAACTTCTCTCCTTAATGAGGACCAAGTTAGCCTGGATGGAAGACCAAGTTAGCCTGGATGGAAGACCAAGTTAGCCTGGATGGAAGACAAGTTAGCCTGGATGGATTCTGATGTTTCTCTCCCTCTCATTTTATGACAGACATTTCAATACATTTTTCTCCTAGTTTTCTCACCTCTCTTCCCTCTCCTCTCTCTTTCCCTCTCTCTTCTCTCTTTCCCTCTCTCCTTTCTCTTTCCCTCTCTCTTCTCTCTCCTCTCTCTTTCCCTCTCTCTTCTCTCTCCTCTCTCTTTCCCTCTCTCCTCTCTCTCCTCTCTCCTCTCTTCCCATCTCTCCTCTCTCTTTCCCTCTCCCTTCTCTCTTCCCCTCTAGTAGTGTGTTGGGTTGTGTGGCGACAGGTTGAAACACAAAAGTCCAATTTGTCTTGTCACCACGGTCACTTAGGTGTCCTTCTCTGTGCATGAGGGCCCTGCCACTTAAACGGCTGTCTGAATAAAATATTTAACTCACCGCTATACCCTTAACCCACCTTTCCTCTCCTCAGCTCCCCCATCCCTCATGTTCTCCTGTGCTCCCTCCTTTCTCTCCTCGCCCACTCGCTTCCACTTCTCCGTTCTCTTTTATTCCTCCCTTATTCTCTCATTCTCTCATTCTCCATCTCATTATCAGTCATCTCTCTTTCTCCCCTCTCCTTTTGCCTCTTGTCCTTTATCTCCTTATCCTTCTATCCGTTTATTTCTGTTTCCTCTTTCTCTTCTTCCTCTTTATTCCACAGCCTCGTTCCCATCTCTTTCAGTGATGTTTTCCTCTCCCTTCCTCCTGCTCCCTCTCCCTTGCTCTCTCCCCTCTCTCAAGCCCCCCCCCCCTCCTCGGTCTCTCTCCCACCTCCCTTTTTCTCTTCCTGTCCCTCTCACTCTCTTCCTCTCTCTCTCTCCCTCTCTCTCTCTCTCTCTCTCTCTCTCTCGCTCTCTCTTATCTCCATGTAATAGAGGAGTAATAGCCACTCTTGTTGATTGGTTAGTAATTTGAGGGAGTTATGCACAGGTGCACTTTGTAATATTTCCAGTAAATTAAGTGTCTTCAGTAAAGCTTAAACTCTTTTTTCCTCTCCCACCGTCCCTCATTCCCTCCCTCTCTCCTTCCCTCATTCCCTTCCTCTCTCCCTCCCTCTCTCCTTCCCTCATTCCCTTCCTCTCTCCCTCCCTCTCTCCTTCCCTCATTCCCTTCCTCTCTCCCTCCCTCATTCTCTCCCACTGTCCCTTTTTACCTTCAACTCTCCCTCCCTCCCTCATTAATTTTCTCCCACTGTCCCTCATTCTCTCCCTCCCTCTCCCTCCCCCTCTCCCCCCTTCTCATTCGCTCCCTCCCTCTCCTTCCACCTTGTCCTTCCCTCCTTCTCTCCCAACCTCCCTCAGTCCCTCTCTCCTTCCCTCATTCCCTCTCTCCTTCCCTCTCTCATATTTCCTCTCTCTTTCTCTCTCGCTCTCCCTCCCTCACTCTCTATCTCCCTCCCTCTCCCTCCCTCGCTCGCTCTCTCTTCTCTCTTTCCCTTCTCTTTCTCTCTCTCCCTCCTTCTCTCTCTCTCTCTCTCTCCCTCTGATTCATTGATGTGCCCATTAAAGCTTTTTTTTCCTCTCTAGTGGAAATTGCAGCATGTAAATTTTCACACAAATTACGGCAATAGCAGGTATCTCTATTTGATAAATTATAGCTGGAGCAATCAGAGATAATTGAGTGCCTTTCAGAGGGAGACGGCTGCGTTCACTCCCGACTCAAAGCTGCCCCATTATCGCCTAATCGCTCTTTAAACACTGAAATTCACTGAACAAAAATTTTTGTCATAATTTTGCTTAAGTGTATTTGGAAATCACAGGGCCTTTGAGCGAGGATAATTGAAATCAAATCCTTTTCACTGAAGCTGACATTTCTACATTTCCCTCCAATTGGAATTAATTTCAAAAATTGAGCATGAATATCTTTAAATGGCAGGCAATTATTCCTTGTGAATGGGGAGAAATGACCCATTGGTGTGCAGGGCTGCTAGTGAGCGGGAGCGTCAGTTAACTGGACTTGTTTCCTGCGGTGTTTGGCTAGTAAAGATTTACATATATTGACTCATTATGGAGGCTTGTGAAGTCGATCGCCAGGATGATTCAACCCAACGCTAAAACATCAGAGTTGAACCATATCAGATGTCACAACACACAGCAACACAGGGATTTCTCTGTCTCTCCTCTCTCTCACTGTTGTGTGTGTGAGGGGGACTGGATCTCTAGCTTAGCAGTGTCTAGGGGGAATATATAGTATGGAACCTTTAAAATATAGCTCAGGTGGTTATGGATTTGTAGTGATTGATGACAGCAGTCTATACTGTAGGACTGCATGTATAGGCCTGTAACACAGCAGATACTATGAGACACATGTTGTAATCCATTGACATCTCAGTACCTGTCTGATCATAATAATAATTTTAGAGGCATTTCTAGGAGTAATTTAAGTTTTTCTGTGGCTTGTTTTAGACTGTTGTCTGTGGTCAGTGGTGGAAAAAGTGCCCCATTCTCATACTTGAGTAAAAGTAAAGATACCTTAATATAAAATGACTCAAGTTAAAGTGAAAGTCAGCCAGTAAAATACTACTTGAGTAAAAGTCTACAAGTATTTGGTTTTAAAAAAACTCAAGTAGTAAAAGTATTTAAAATTCCTTCTAGGAAAGCAGATGACACCAAAGCAAAAGGCATAATTTACAGATACTCTGACATTATTTACAAAAGAGGCATTTGTGTTTAGTGAGTCCGCCAGCCCAGAGGCAGTAGGGATGACCCAGTCTTATCTTAATAAGTGTGGGAATTTGACCATTTTCCTGTCCTGCTAAGCATTCTAAATGTAACGAGTAACTTTGGTTGTCAAGGAAACTGTATGAAGTAAAAAGTATAATATTTTCTTAGGAATGTAGTGAAGTAAAAGTAAAAGTTGTCAAAAAATATAAATAATAAAGTAAAGTACAGATACCCCCAGAAATGACTTAAGTAGTACTTTATTTTTACTTTACTGTGGTTTACTGGTTTAGACTGTTGGCTGTGATTTACTGGTTTAGACTGTTGGCTGTGATTTACTGGTTTAGACTGTTGGCTGTGGTTTAGACTGTTGGCTGTGGTTTACTGGTTTAGACTGTTGGCTGTGGTTTAGACTGTTGGCTGTGGTTTACTGGTTTAGACTGTTGGCTGTGATTTACTGGTTTAGACTGTTGGCTGTGGTTTAGACTGTTGGCTGTGGTTTACTGGTTTAGACTGTTGGCTGTGGTTTCGACTGTTGGCTGTGGTTTACTGGTTTAGACTGTTGGCTGTGGTTTAGACTGTTGGCTGTGGTTTAGACTGTTGGCTGTGGTTTACTGGTTTAGACTGTTGGCTGTGGTTTAGACTGTTGACTGTGGTTTAGACTGTTGGCTGTAGTTTAGTGATTTTGACTGTTGGCTGTGGTTTAGTGGTTTAGACTGTTGGCTGTGGTTTAGGGATTTAGACTGTTGGCTGTGATTTAGACTGTTGACTGTGGTTTAGACTGTTGGGTGTGGTTTAGTGATTTAGACTGTTGGCTGTGGTTTAGTGGTTTAGACTGTTGGCTGTGGTTTGGTGAAATAGACTGTTGGCTGTGGTTTAGTTATTTAGACTGTTGGCTGTGGTTTAGTGGTTTAGACTGTTGGCTGTGGTTTAGTGGTTTAGACTGTTGGTTGTGGTTTAGTAGTTTAGACTGTTGACTGTGGTTTGGTGAATTAGACTGTTGGCTGTGGTTTAGTGATTTAGACTGTTGGCTGTGGTTTAGACTGTTGGCTGCGGTTTAGTGATTTAGACTGTTGGCTGTGGTTCAGTGGTTTAGACTGTTGACTGTGGTTTACACTGTTGGCTGTGATTTACTGGTTTAGACTGTTGGCTGTGATTTACTGGTTTAGACTGTTGGCTGTGATTTACTGGTTTAGACTGTTGGCTGTGGTTTAGACTGTTGGCTGTGGTTTACTGGTTTAGACTGTTGGCTGTGGTTTAGACTGTTGGCTGTGGTTTACTGGTTTAGACTGTTGGCTGTGATTTACTGGTTTAGACTGTTGGCTGTGGTTTAGACTGTTGGCTGTGGTTTACTGGTTTAGACTGTTGGCTGTGGTTTCGACTGTTGGCTGTGGTTTACTGGTTTAGACTGTTGGCTGTGGTTTAGACTGTTGGCTGTGGTTTAGACTGTTGGCTGTGGTTTACTGGTTTAGACTGTTGGCTGTGGTTTAGACTGTTGACTGTGGTTTAGACTGTTGGCTGTAGTTTAGTGATTTTGACTGTTGGCTGTGGTTTAGTGGTTTAGACTGTTGGCTGTGGTGTAGGGATTTAGACTGTTGGCTGTGATTTAGACTGTTGACTGTGGTTTAGACTGTTGGGTGTGGTTTAGTGATTTAGACTGTTGGCTGTGGTTTAGTGGTTTAGACTGTTGGCTGTGGTTTGGTGAATTAGACTGTTGGCTGTGGTTTAGTTATTTAGACTGTTGGCTGTGGTTTAGTGGTTTAGACTGTTGGCTGTGGTTTAGACTGTTGGCTGTGGTTTAGTGATTTAGACTGTTGGCTGTGGTTTAGTGGTTTAGACTGTTGGCTGTGGTTTAGTGGTTTAGACTGTTGGTTGTGGTTTAGTAGTTTAGACTGTTGACTGTGGTTTGGTGAATTAGACTGTTGGCTGTGGTTTAGTGATTTAGACTGTTGGCTGTGGTTTAGACTGTTGGCTGCGGTTTAGTGATTTAGACTGTTGGCTGTGGTTCAGTGGTTTAGACTGTTGACTGTGGTTTACACTGTTGGCTGTGGTTTAGTGGTTTAGACTGTTGGCTGTGGTTCAGTGGTTTAGACTGTTGACTGTGGTTTACACTGTTGGCTGTGGTTTAGTGGTTTAGGCTGTTGGCTGTGGTTTAGTGATTTAGACTGTTGGCTGTGGTTTAGACTGTTGACTGTGGTTTAGACTGTTGGCTGTGGTTTAGACTGTTGGCTGTGGTTTAGACTGTTGGCTGTGGTTTAGAATGTTGGCTGTGGTTTAGAATGTTGGCTGTGGTTTAGACTGTTGGCTGTGGTTTAGACTGTTGGCTGTGGTTTAGAATGTTGGCTGTGGTTTAGAATGTTGGCTGTGATTTAGACTGTTGGCTGTGATTTAGACTGTTGGCTGTGATTTAGACTGTTGGCTGTGATTTAGACTGTTGGCTGTGGTTTAGAATGTTGGCTGTGGTTTAGAATGTTGGCTGTGGTTTAGACTGTTGGCTGTGGTTTAGAATGTTGGCTGTGGTTTAGAATGTTGGCTGTGGTTTAGACTGTTGGCTGTGGTTTAGACTGTTGGCTGTGGTTTAGAATGTTGGCTGTGGTTTAGACTGTTGGCTGTGGTTTAGTAGTTTAGACCCATTTTTAGTCTTTCTCTCTCTTTCATCCTTTTTCACTCTCCTGTCTCCACCTCCTCACTCTCACTTTGCCCCCATAGTTCTCTCTCTCTCTCTCACTCACTCACTCACTCACTCACTCACTCACTCACTCACTCACTCACTCACTCACACACACACACACACACACACACATACACACATCATACTTGTCATGTTCACTTGCATAGCAGAGGGAAGTGCATCTATACTATGGTGGTGTGGTGCAGATCTGGTGAGGGGGTTAGTTAGCAGGGGGGGTATTGGGCGGGTGGCAGGGGGGTTGTTCGCTCCCAGAGAGGCAATTTCACAGCTGGTTTGCTCTTTAGGCAGCCAGGCTGAAAAAGCAGCAGATTTGTGGTGCAAATTGAAATTGTGTCAGTACAGGAACAAAGCACTGAGCCGAATGATAATGGGAGTGTGTGGGAAAGTGTGTGAGCACTGTAAATTCAATAACTACCTGTGACACCTTTAGCCACGCCTCTTTGACACCTGTCAGTCAAGTTCGGTGTGTGTGCTGCGTTGGCACTGTTAACCGAAGGATGCATTTTTGGTAGTTGACCAGACCACATAGCTGTGGGCATCGCATGGGAGTAGAGGGCAATTACACACATACACGCACACACACACACACACGAACACACCAAACACTACACACATCCATTAAAAGACAATGAAGACACAACCCATACGCTGACACCCCGTGCACCATGTACACCCTACACAACCTATAAATCCTATACTTTCAATACACCCTTTACATTCTACACACCCTGTACATTCTATACACCCTATACACCCTGTACACCCTATAAATTATATACACCCTATACATTCTATACACCCTATACATTCTATACACCCTATGCATTCTATACACCCTATACACCCTATACATTCGATACACCCTGTACATCCTATACACCCTATACATTCTATACACCCTATACATTCTATACACCCTATGCATTCTATACACCCTATACACCCTATACATTCGATACACCCTGTACATCCTATACACCCTATACACCCTATACATTCTATACACCCTAAACACCCTATACAACTATGCCCTGTACACCCTATGCACCCAATATAATTTATATACACCCTAAACACTTATACACCCTGTACACCCTATACACCCTATACATTCTATACAGCCAAAACACCCTATACACATTATACATTCTATTTACCTTATACACTCTATATACTCAATACACTCTATAAACCCTATACACCATGTATATCCTTTTCACCCTGGCCACCCTGTACTTTCTATAAACCTTATACACCCTACACATCCTGTACACCCTATACACCCTAGGTTTTCTATACACCCTGTGCACCCTATACATTATATACATCCTACACACTCTGTACACACTATACTTTCTATACACCCTATATTTTCTATACGCCCTGTACACACTGTACACCCCAAACATTCTATACACCATATACTTTCTATACACCCTTTACATTCTATAGACCCTATACATTTTATGCACCCTATACATTCTATACATCCTAAACACCTTATACATTCTATACACCCTATACATTCTATACACCCTTAATACACTATGCACCATGTACACCCTATATATTCTATACATCCTATACATTATATAGATCCTATACACCCTACGCATTCCATACACCCAAACACCCTATACATTCTATACATCCTACACACCCTATACATTCTATGCACCCTATACATTCTATTCACCCTATACACTCTATTCACCCACTTTGCACCATGTACACCCTACACACCCTATACATTCTATACATCCTATACACCCTATACATTCTATACATCTTATACACCCTATACATTCTATACACCCTTTACATTCTATACATTCTATACATCCTATACACCCTATACATAATGTACACCCTATACATCACATACACCCTAAAGACACTATGCACCATGTACACCCTATACACCCTATACATTCTATGCACCCTATACATTCTATTCACCCTAAAGACACTATGCACCATGTACACCCTACACACCCTATACATTCTATACATCCTATACACCCTATACATTCTATACATCTTATACACCCTATACATTCTATACACCCTTTACATTCTATACATTCTATACATCCTATACACCCTATACATAATGTACACCCTATACATCACATACACCCTAAAGACACTATGCACCATGTACACCCTATACATTATATACATCCTATACACCCTATACACCCTGTACATTCTATACACCCTATACACCCTGTATATTCTATACACCCTATACACCATGTACATTCTATACACCCTATACGACCTGTACATTCTATACACCCTGTACATTCTATACAGCCTATACACCATGTACATTCTATACACCCTATACGACCTGTACATTCTATACACCCTATACATGCTATACACCTGTACATTCTATACACCGTATACATTCTATACACTCTATATACTCAATACACTCTATACATCCTATACACCCTATACACCCTATACACCCTATACATTCTATACATCTTATACACCCTATACATTCTATACACCCTTTACATTCTATACATTCTATACATCCTATACACCCTATACATAATGTACACCCTATACATCACATACACCCTAAAGACACTATGCACCATGTACACCCTATACATTCTATGCATCCTATACACCCTATACACCCTGTACATTCTATACACCCTATACATCCTATACATTCTATACATTCTATACATCCTATACACCCTATACACTCTATACACCCTATACATCCTATACATTCCATACACCCTATACATCCTATACATTCTATACACCCTATACATTCTATACACCCTATACATCCTAAACTACTACATCCTCATACTTGAGTAAAAGTAAAGATACTTTCATAGAAAGTCAGAAAGTAAAATACTACTTGAGTAAAGATCTAAAAGTATTTGGCTATAAATATACTTATGTATCAAAAGTAAATGTAAAAGTATGAATATTTAAGCAAACCAGACGGCACTGTTGACTTGTTTTTTAAAATGTATTAATGGATGGTCAGGGTCACAGTCCAACACTCAGACATTATTTACAGATAGTCGGGGTCACAGTCCAACACTCAGACAGTATTTACAGATAGCCAGGGTCACAGTCCAACACTCAGACATTATTTACAGATAGTCGGGGTCACAGTCCAACACTCAGACATTATTTACAGATAGCCAGGGTCACAGTCCAACACTCAGACATTATTTACAGATAGCCAGGGTCACAGTCCAACACTCAGACAGTATTTACAGATAGCCAGGGTCACAGTCCAACACTCAGACATTATTTACAGATAGTCGGGGTCACAGTCCAACACTCAGACAGTATTTACAGATAGCCAGGGTCCCAGTCCAACACTCAGACATTATTTACAGATAGTCGGGGTCACAGTCCAACACTCAGACAGTATTTACAGATAGCCAGGGTCACAGTCCAACACTCAGACATTATTTACAGATAGCCAGGGTCACAGTCCAACACTCAGACATGATTTACAGATAGCCAGGGTCACAGTCCAACACTCAGACATTATTTACAGATAGTCGGGGTCACAGTCCAACACTCAGACAGTATTTACAGATAGCCAGGGTCACAGTCCAACACTCAGACATTATTTACAGATAGCCAGGGTCACAGTCCAACACTCAGACAGTATTTACAGATAGCCAGGGTCACAGTCCAACACTCAGACATTATTTACAGATAGTCGGGGTCACAGTCCAACACTCAGACAGTATTTACAGATAGCCAGGGTCACAGTCCAACACTCAGACATTATTTACAGATAGCCAGGGTCACAGTCCAACACTCAGACATGATTTACAGATAGCCAGGGTCACAGTCCAACACTCAGACATTATTTACAGATAGTCGGGGTCACAGTCCAACACTCAGACAGTATTTACAGATAGCCAGGGTCACAGTCCAACACTCAGACATTATTTACAGATAGCCAGGGTCACAGTCCAACACTCAGACATGATTTACAGATAGCCAGGGTCACAGTCCAACACTCAGACATGATTTACGGATAGCCAGGGTCACAGTCCAACACTCAGACATTATTTACAGATAGCCAGGGTCCCAGTCCAACACTCAGACATTATTTACAGATAGCCAGGGTCCCAGTCCAACACTCAGACATTATTTACAGATAGCCAGGGTCACAGTCCAACACTCAGACATGATTTACAGATAGCCAGGGTCACAGTCCAACACTCAGACATGATTTACAGATAGCCAGGGTCCCAGTCCAACACTCAGACATTATTTACAGATAGCCAGGGTCCCAGTCCAACACTCAGACAGTATTTACAGATAGCCAGGGTCACAGTCCAACACTCAGACATGATTTACAGATAGCCAGGGTCACAGTCCAACACTCAGACAGTATTTACAGATAGCCAGGGTCACAGTCCAACACTCAGACATGATTTAAAAACAAAGCATTTGTGTTTAGTGAGTCTGCCAGATCAGAGGCAGTAGGGGATGACAAGGGATGTTCTCTGTTTAGTGAGTCTGCCAGATCAGAGGCAGTAGGGATGACCAGGGATGTCGTCTGTTTAGTGAGTCCTCCAGATCAGAGGCAGTAGGGATGACCAGGGATGTTCTCTGTTTAGTGAGTCCACCAGATCAGAGGCAGTAAGGATGACAAGGGATGTTCTCTGTTTAGTGAGTCCTCCAGATCAGAGGCAGTAGGGATGACCAGGGATGTTCTCTGTTTAGGGAGTCCTCCAGATCAGAGGCAGCAGGGATGACCAGGGATGTTCTCTGTTTAGTGAGTCCTCCAGATCAGAGGCAGTAGGGATGACCAGGGATGTTCTCTGTTTAGTGAGTCCACCAGATCAGAGGCAGCAGGGATGACCAGGGATGTTCTCTGTTTAGTGAGTCCACCAGATCAGAGGCAGTAGTGATGTTCTCTTGATTAGTGTGCGAATTGGACAATTTTCTGTCCTGCTACGCATTCAGAATGTAACGAGTACTTCTGGGTGTCAAGGAAAATGTAAGGATTTAAAGGTACATCATTTTCTTTAGGGATGTAGTGAAATAAAAGTGAAAGTTGTCAAAAATATAAATAGTAAAGTACAGATACCCCCCCCAAAATACTTAAGTAGAACTTTAAAGTATTTTGCTTGAGTACTTTACACCACTGTGTAGGTGGGACTGTATTAGTGAACTGGGAGGTCTCTCATACACAGACCCTCACTTCACTCAGACTGGGATAACTGTAGGTGGGACTGTATTAGTGAACTAATACTCTACACATTTTGCCATGCAGTTGAGAGAAAATGCTACAGTTTTAAAGCAAGTTATGTGATTCTACATATTCTGCCATGGAGCTGAGAGAACATTTGGCCGTTTTAAATCTAATTTCCAGCAATTCTATGCATTTTGCAATGGCTAATACTGTGTTCTTTTGCTCAAACATAATAACAAAATATATACTGCTAAATTCATTGTTTTGGGAGGTTTCAATTCCCCCCGACTGTCAATCTTTTATTTTGGTGATTGATAGTTCTCAAAGATTATATTACAATATATATATATATAGGTCCATTATCTTATTCATTTATTTATCCTCTTCAGACGACACAAATAAAATGAGCTTTTACAGCTTTTTGTTTGTCAGATTTATTTCTACACATTTTACATACACAGCTTTTGTTTTACTACAGTAGTTACAGAGATAGAATAAAGTAATTTGATGTACATTACATCTGGATAGATAATACTTATACATTATACATCCTGTTTTCAGTCTTAACTATTATAGAATATGAGCTTTCAACCCCACCCCTCAGCTACTCAGTCCATCCCACCCCTCACCTTAACCCCACCCCTCAGCTACTCAGTCCATCCCACCCCTCACCTTAACCCCACCCCTCAGCTACTCAGTCCATCCCACCTATCACCTTAACCCCACCCCTCAGCTACTCAGTCCATCCCACCCCTCACCTTAACCCCACCCCTCAGCTACTCTCTGTCCATCCCACCTTAACCCCACCCCTCAGCTACTCTCAGTCCATCCCACCTTAACCCCACCCCTCAGCTACTCTCTGTCCATCCCACCTTAACCCCACCCCTCAGCTACTCTCAGTCCATCCCACCTTAACCCCACCCCTCAGCTACTCTCAGTCCATCCCACCTTAACCCCACCCCTCAGCTACTCAGTCCATCCCACCTATCACCTTAACCCCACCCCTCAGCTACTTTCAGTCCATCCCACCTATCACCTTAACCCCACCCCTCAGCTACTCTCAGTCCATCCCACCTATCACCTTAACCCCACCCCTCAGCTACTCTCAGTCCATCCCACCTATCACCTTAACCCCACCCCTCAGCTACTCTCAGTCCATCCCACCTATCACCTTAACCCCACCCCTCAGCTACTCTCAGTCCATCCCACCTATCACCTTAACCCCACCCCTCAGCTACTCTCAGTCCATCCCACCTATCACCTTAACCCCACCCTCAGCTACTCTCAGTCCATCCCACCTATCACCTTAACCCCACCCCTCAGCTACTCTCAATCAATCCCACCTATCACCTTAACCCCACCCTCAGCTACTCAGTCCATCCCACCTATCACCTTAACCCCACCCCTCAGCTACTCTCAGTCCATCCCACCTATCACCTTAACCCCACCCCTCAGCTACTCTCAGTCCATCCCACCTATCACCTTAACCCCACCCCTCAGCTACTCTCAGTCCATCCCACCTATCACCTTAACCCCACCCTCAGCTACTCTCAGTCCATCCCACCTATCACCTTAACCCCACCCCTCAGCTACTCTCAATCAATCCCACCTATCACCTTATCCCCACCCTCAGCTACTCAGTCCATCCCACCTATCACCTTAACCCCACCCCTCAGCTACTCTGTCATCCCACCTGTCACCTTAACCCCACCCCTCAGCTACTCTGTCCATCCCACCTATCACCTTCCCCCACCCTCAGCTACTATCAGTCCATCCCACCTATCACCTTAACCCCACCCCTCAGCTACTCTCAGTCCATCCCACCTATCACCTTAACCCCACCCCTCAGCTACTCAGTCCATCCCACCTATCACCTTAACCCCACACCTCAGCTACTTTCAGTCCATCCCACCTATCACCTTAACACCACCCTCAGCTACTCTCAGTCCATCCCACCTATCACCTTAACCCCACCCCTCAGCTACTCTCAATCAATCCCACCTATCACCTTATCCCCACCCTCAGCTACTCAGTCCATCCCACCTATCACCTTAACCCCACCCCTCAGCTACTCTGTCATCCCACCTGTCACCTTAACCCCACCCCTCAGCTACTCTGTCCATCCAACCTATCACCTTCCCCCACCCTCAGCTACTATCAGTCCATCCCACCTATCACCTTAAGCCCACCCCTCAGCTACTCTCAGTCCATCCCACCTATCACCTTTACCCCACCCCTCAGCTACTCAGTCCATCCCACCTATCACCTTAACCCCACCCCTCAGCTACTTTCAGTCCATCCCACCTATCACCTTAACCCCACCCTCAGCTACTCAGTCCATCCCACCTATCACCTTAACCCCACCCCTCAGCTACTTTCAGTCCATCCCACCTATCACCTTAACCCCACCCCTCAGCTACTCTCAGTCCATCCCACCTATCACCTTAACCCCACCCCTCAGCTACTCTCAGTCCATCCCACCTATCACCTTAACCCCACCCCTCAGCTACTCTCAGTCCATCCCACCTATCACCTTAACCCCACCCCTCAGCTACTCTCAGTCCATCCCACCTATCACCTTAACCCCACCCCTCAGCTACTCTCAGTCCATCCCACCTATCACCTTAACCCCACCCTCAGCTACTCTCAGTCCATCCCACCTATCACCTTAACCCCACCCCTCAGCTACTCTCAATCAATCCCACCTATCACCTTAACCCCACCCTCAGCTACTCAGTCCATCCCACCTATCACCTTAACCCCACCCCTCAGCTACTCTCAGTCCATCCCACCTATCACCTTAACCCCACCCCTCAGCTACTCTCAGTCCATCCCACCTATCACCTTAACCCCACCCCTCAGCTACTCTCAGTCCATCCCACCTATCACCTTAACCCCACCCTCAGCTACTCTCAGTCCATCCCACCTATCACCTTAACCCCACCCCTCAGCTACTCTCAATCAATCCCACCTATCACCTTATCCCCACCCTCAGCTACTCAGTCCATCCCACCTATCACCTTAACCCCACCCCTCAGCTACTCTGTCATCCCACCTGTCACCTTAACCCCACCCCTCAGCTACTCTGTCCATCCCACCTATCACCTTCCCCCACCCTCAGCTACTATCAGTCCATCCCACCTATCACCTTAACCCCACCCCTCAGCTACTCTCAGTCCATCCCACCTATCACCTTAACCCCACCCCTCAGCTACTCAGTCCATCCCACCTATCACCTTAACCCCACCCCTCAGCTACTTTCAGTCCATCCCACCTATCACCTTAACACCACCCTCAGCTACTCTCAGTCCATCCCACATATCACCTTAACCCCACCCCTCAGCTACTCTCAATCAATCCCACCTATCACCTTATCCCCACCCTCAGCTACTCAGTCCATCCCACCTATCACCTTAACCCCACCCCTCAGCTACTCTGTCATCCCACCTGTCACCTTAACCCCACCCCTCAGCTACTCTGTACATCCCACCTATCACCTTCCCCCACCCTCAGCTACTATCAGTCCATCCCACCTATCACCTTAAGCCCACCCCTCAGCTACTCTCAGTCCATCCCACCTATCACCTTTACCCCACCCCTCAGCTACTCAGTCCATCCCACCTATCACCTTAACCCCACCCCTCAGCTACTTTCAGTCCATCCCACCTATCACCTTAACCCCACCCTCAGCTACTCAGTCCATCCCACCTATCACCTTAACCCCACCCCTCAGCTACTCTCAGTCCATCCGGGTTCAAAGTTCAGAGACACTGCTCATGCGTACAATGTGAGAAGAGCATCATGGGTCACGTCTGACGTTAGATCAACTAGATACGTTGATAAATGTATAAACTAGCTATATATTTTTAATTATCTCCTATTTCCTTGTGTCATATATTTTTCAACTGTGCTATTTCACATCAGTTCTGAACCTTTCTAATCGCAGAGTCTGTATAGATTGCGAGTTAAAGATATTTGTTTACTAAAAGTATTATTATATTGTTGATTGGTTGACTCTGGTTTTCCAAGTCTCCCAACACTGCTATTTGTTGGGTTAATTTGAGATGTGATTTTTCAGCCATTCCCTGAACTTGTGACCAGAAACAAGCTACATAGGAGCAATACCAAAATAAGTGATTCTGTCTGTTTGTGGCAAAGTGTGCAGAGCTGTGACGGTTCTATGCCCCATATACATAACATTCTGTTTGCTGCAAGCATTGTGTATAATAATTTAAATTGAAAAAAAAAACATGTGCCACGGAATCAGCATATCAAAAATCTCTTTGCAACTATTTTCAACCTGTATGACACCACGCTCAACATTTTGTCCTGAAGTTAAACTGATGTACGTGATATATTTATTACCAATTTTTTGTTGTTGACAATTTTGGTCTTTAATTAAAGACAGACAAACAAGTTCCCTACCTTCTCCCCGTTACACTTGCAGCCTCCATTTTTGCGTTTTGCAAACATTTCCATATATTTTTGTCCATTGGGGTATCTGCCCATTATCCCTCCACACCAGTCCACATAAGGACAGTAAATCTGTGTGTGATTGTCAAATCAATTATTCTTTCTGTGCAATTACCCTCACACAAAGAAGTTCCCCCTTCCTAACCGTGCTCCACCATGCTCCGACGGATGATTCAATTAACTGCTGTCCCAGCTGCCCGCTACGCTAGCTGCTAACAGCCATCCACTAATATAATATTATTCATGTTAGCGTTGGTGAACGCTATGGCCCGGCTCCATTAACTTTCAAAACGTTAGCGTTGGTGAACGCTATGGCCCGGCTCCATTAACTTTCAAAACGTTAGCGTTGGTGAACGCTATGGCCCGGCTCCATTAACTTTCAAAACGTTAGCGTTGGTGAACGCTATGGCCCGGCTCCATTAACTTTCAAAACGTTAGCGTTGGTGAACGCTATGGCCCGGCTCCATTAACTTTCAAAACGTTAGCGTTGGTGAACGCTATGGCCCGGCTCCATTAACTTTCAAAACGTTAGCATTGGTGAACGCTATGGCCCGGCTCCATTAACTTTCAAAACGTTAGCATTGGTGAACGCTATGGCCCGGCTCCATTAACTTTCAAAACGTTAGCGCAGGGATCGCTATGGCCCGGCTCCATTAACTTTCAAAACGTTAGCGCAGGGATCGCTATGGCCCGGCTCCATTAACTTTCAAAACGTTAGCGCAGGGATCGCTATGGCCCGGCTCCATTAACTTTCAAAACGTTAGCGCAGGGATCGCTATGGCCCGGCTCCATTAACTTTCAAAACGTTAGCGCAGGGATCGCTATGGCCCGGCTCCATTAACTTTCAAAACGTTAGCGCAGGGATCGCTATGGCCCGGCTCCATTAACTTTCAAAACGTTAGCGCAGGGATCGCTATGGCCCGGCTCCATTAACTTTCAAAACGTTAGCGCAGGGATCGCTATGGCCCGGCTCCATTAACTTTCAAAACGTTAGCGCAGGGATCGCTATGGCCCGGCTCCATTAACTTTCAAAACGTTAGCGCAGGGATCGCTATGGCCCGGCTCCATTAACTTCATCACACACACTTAATTATACCCTTGTTATTGTTTTTACACCGAGTTAGACCGGCGCAGCGCACGGCCCTGATAACTGCAGACAGGCCGTCTGTGGGGGGGGGGGGGGGGGGGGGGGGGGGGGGGGGGGGTCTCTTTCTCCTGACTGTTCCTGTCTTTTTTTCATTCCGTTTCTCCTTTTGCTTTCTCTTCCATTCCTCTCTTTCTCTCCCTCCTATCTTTCTTTTTCTCCTTCCCCTCACCCCCTCTCCTGGAGGGAGGACGTTTATTTAAACTGAAGTCCCTACTGAGCACTGGGCTCTGTATATTTCTCTCCCTCCTTCCTTCCCTCTCCTCTTAAGTTGTTATTTTATACATCCCAGTGGTTAAGGGGGAAAGAATGAAGAAATACAGCAGGAGGAAAAGAGACAAATATAATTGTTTTCTCCTTTCAGAAATGATGACATGATGGCTTTATCTTGATCATGCATCATCTTCTCTCTATTCCTCTTCTCTCTATTCCCCCTCTATATTCCTCTTCTCTCTATTCCCCCTCTCTATTCCTATTCTCTCTATTCCTCTTATCTCTATTTCTCTTCTCTCTGTTCCTCTTCTCTCGATTCCTCTCATCTCTCCTCTCTATTCCTCTTCTCTCTATTCCAATCATCTCTCCTCCTCTCTTCTCTATTCCTCTTCTCCTCTCTATTCCTCTCCACTCTATTCCTCTCCTCTCTACTCCTCTCCTCTCTCCTCTCTATTCCTCTCCTCTCTACTCCTCTCCTCTCTCCTCTCTATTCCTCTCCATTCCTCTACTCTCTCCTTTCTATTCCTCTCCTCTTTCCTCATCTCCTCTCTATTCTTCAACTCTCTCCTCCTCTCCTCTCTCCTCTCTATTCCTCTCCTCTCTATTCCTCTCCTCTCTATTCCTCTCCATTCCTCTCCTCTCTCCTTTCTATTCCTCTCCTCTTTCCTCCTCTCCTCTCTATTCTTCAACTCTCTCCTCATCTCCTCTCTCATCCTCTCCTTTCTATTCCTCAACTCTCTCCTCCTCTAATCTCTCCTCTCTATTCATCTCCTCTCTCTTCCCCCCTTTCTATTCCTCTCTTCTTTATTCCTATTCTCCTCTTCTCCTCGCTATCCCTCTCATCGCTCCTTATCTCCTCTCTATTCCTCTCCTTTCTATTCCTCTCATCTCTCCTCTCCATTCATCCTCTCCTCTCTAATCCTTTCCTCTCTCCTCCTCTCCTCTCTATTCATTTCCTCTCTATTCCTCTCCTCTCTATTCCTCTCCTCTCTCCTTTCTATTCCTATCTTCTCCTCTCTCCTCTCTATTCCTCTCCTCTTTCCTCATCTCCTCTCTATTCTTCAACTCTCTCCTCCTCTCCTCTCTCCTCTCTATTCCTCTCCTCTCTATTCCTCTCCTCTCTATTCCTCTCCTCTTTCCTCATCTCCTCTCTATTCTTCAACTCTCTCCTCCTCTCCTCTCTCCTCTCTATTCCTCTCCTCTCTATTCCTCTCCTCTCTATTCCTCTCCATTCCTCTCCTCTCTCCTTTCTATTCCTCTCCTCTTTCCTCCTCTCCTCTCTATTCTTCAACTCTCTCCTCATCTCCTCTCTCATCCTCTCCTTTCTATTCCTCAATTCTCTCCTCCTCTAATCTCTCCTCTCTATTAATCTCCTCTCTCTTCCCCCCTTTCTATTCCTCTCTTCTTTATTCCTATTCTCCTCTTCTCCTCGCTATCCCTCTCATCGCTCCTTATCTCCTCTCTATTCCTCTCCTTTCTATTCCTCTCATCTCTCCTCTCCATTCATCCTCTCCTCTCTAATCCTTTCCTCTCTCCTCCTCTCCTCTCTATTCATTTCCTCTCTATTCCTCTCCTCTCTATTCCTCTCCTCTCTCCTTTCTATTCCTATCTTCTCCTCTCTCCTCTCTATTCCTCTCCTCTCTACTCCTCTCCTCTCTCATCTCTCCTCTCCATTCATCCTCTCCTCTCTATTCCTTTCCTCTCTTTTTTCCTCTCCTCTCTATTCCTTTCCTCTCTTTTCCTCTCATCTCTATTCCTTTCCTCTCTCCTCCTCTCCTCTACCATTCTGCTTTTCCTTTATACCCCTTCTGTCTTTTTCCATCCCTACCTCTCTCCCTCCCTCTCTCCTTCCCTTCCCCCCTCTCTCCCTCCCTCTCTCCTTCCCTTCCCCCCTCTCTCCTTCCCTTCCTCCCTCTCTCCCTCCCTCTCTCCTTCCATTCCCCCCTCTCTCCCTCCCTCTCTCCTTCCCTCTCTCCTTCCCTTCCTCCCTCCCTCTCTCCTTCCCTTCCCCCCTCTCTCCCTCCCTCTCTCCTTCTCTTCCCCCCTCTCTCCCTCCCTCTCTCCTTCCCTTCCTCCCTTCCCCCCTCTCTCCCTCCCTCTCTCCCTCCCTCTCTCCTTCCTTCCCTCCCTTCCTCCCTCTCTCCTTCCCTTCCCCCCTCTCTCCCTCCCTCTCCTTCCCTTCTTCCCTCCCTCTCTCCCTCCCTCTCTCCTTCCCTTCCCCCCTCCCTCCCTCTCTCCCTCTCTCCCTCCCTCTCTCCCTCCCTCTCTCCTTCCTTCCCCTCCCCCCTCTCTCCCTCCCTCTCTCCTTCCCTTCCTCCCTCTCCCCCCCTCTCTCCTTCCCTTCCTCCCTCCCCCCCCCTCTCTCCTTCCCTTCCCCCCTCTCTCCCTCCCTCTCTCCTTCCCTTCCCCCCTCTCTCCCTCCCTCTCCCCTTCCCTTCCCCCCTCTCTCCTTACCTTCCTCCCTCCCTCTCTCCTTCCCTTCCCCCTCTCTCCCTCCCTCTCTCCTTCCCCCCTCTCTCCTTCCCTTCCTCCCTCTCCCTCCCTCTCTCCTTACTTTCCTCCCTCCTTCTCTCCCTCCCTCTCTCTGAGGTGAAGATTATCTAGTAATGGTTGCTGGCGGTGGCTGGGTCCGCCACAACAACGTGTGTGTGTTTAAGTGTAACCTTTGTTCCCTATGTATTTATGCACCACACAGAGAAAACAACAAGAGAGAGAAAGAAGGGATGACAGAATAAGAGAGCTTTAGGACAGGAGGATGAGTAGAACCTGGAAGAGGAGAGAGAAAGAAGGGATGACAGAATAAGAGAGCTTTAGGACAGGAGGATGAGTAGAACCTGGGAGAGGAGAGAGAAAGAAGGGATGACAGAATATGAGAGCTTTAGGACAGGAGGATGAGTAGAACCTGGGAGAGGAGAGTGAAATCAGATGGATGATAACACTAAATGGTTATCTGTGTGTCTATTTGTCATATCTTTATGGGTAGAGAGAAAGGCTTTAATGGAGATTATAAACTGGGTGGTTCCAGCCCTGAATGCTGATTGGCTGACAGCCATGGTACATCATACCGTATACCACGGGTAGGACAAAACTCTAATTACGTTGGTAAACAGTTTATTATAGCAGTAAGGCACCTCGGGGGTTTGTGGTATGTGGCCAGTATACCACGGCTAAGGGCTGTAACCAGGCACTACGCGTTGCCATGGTATATTGGCCATTTACCACACCCCTTCGTGCCTTATTGCTTAAAACCTGTTATGGCTGCGATCCCCGTACAGGGACCAACATCAGGGGAAATTTCAGAGTGACAACTAAAAATACAATTTCGTAACATTAAACATTCTTGAAAATACAAGTGTAGAGGGGTTGCTGTAAGGCTTTTTATGCGCAGCTGTATTTCGGAAAGTTGTAGTTTCAACGATTTCATTGAAGATATCCTGGCGAATACATCAGGAAAAGCGAAGTCAAACTCTAAAGTGAAAGTGAGACAGATTTTTTGTTTGAGGAATCTTGGAGTGTTATGATTCAAACGAACTGAGGAGCTGTTTCTGCAAGGACAGGACGTACTTCTGGACGGGTAAGTGCTAATGCCGTTTTATGAAATATAAAAAGATATATGTATTATATATTAAAAAAAAATAATAATAATTTTTGCAATGAAATGTGTCGTTTGTTTTTGTGTGTGTGTGTTGGTTTGTTTGGGTGTGTTGGTTTGTTTGGGTGTGTGTGTGTGTTGGTTTGTTTGGGTGTGTTGGTTTGTTTGGGTGTGTGTGTGTGTGTTGGTTTGTTTGGGTGTGTTGGTTTGTTTGGGTGTGTGTGTGTGTGTGTGTGTGTGTGTGTGTGTGTTGGTTTGTTTGGGTGTGTTGGTTTGTTTGGGTGTGTGTGTGTGTATATATATAACAATGGCCGGAGTTGAATGGAACACCTTAGTGACTGTTCCCTCTGCTCTATACAATCAATACATATCTGTTTATTTTATGTGAAGATAAAAGGCTCATACAATACAAATCTTTTTTTAATGTTTTCTTTCACAGTGATAGCGACTCCGACTGGGAGCCCCCGGTGCCAAGCTGCCCCCTCTACTCCTGCCTCCAGTGGTGTTCATATGCCACAGTTCATTACTACAGGCATGACTGTGCCTCAGGGCCAAAAGGGCACAGCATGGAGGCGTCGTTGTGTTCTGTGTCGTATGACCTGCACCACTTGTTCAGTTTGCCTCTGCTTTACATCAGAAAGAGACTGCTATGGGACATGGCACAGGCAGCACAATACTGTGACGAGGACTTCCAACGGGTCTACTGTTTTTTTTAAATATTTATTTTCTAATATTTTTTTAAACATTTTGTTTTGTTTTTGTTGTGTGTTAGAATTGCTTTTTGATATGTTGTATATCTATGTATAGGTCATTTCACCAATTCGGCCACTTGGGTACATTTGGGCACTCTTATGTGGGACACATGGGTGACTTCATGCTAAATGTCATGTAGCTCACCCATTCCTGAAGTTATCAGTCTGAAACGTTGCACACCTACAGTTGCCCTCTTGTGTTATCCATCAAAATTATCTCCAGCATCCTATCGGACTGTGTGGCTATTCTAGTACATGTGAAAGATGATGCTACAACAATAAAAAACAGAAAACGTATGCTCTTTCTTTCTCTTTTCTTCCACCAGATATACTGTGTTATATTCTCCTACATTCAATTAACATTTCCACAAACTTCAGAGTGTTTCCATTCAAATGATACTAAGAATATGCATATCCTTGCCTCTGGGGCTGAGCTACAGGCAGTTAGATTTGGGTATGTCTTCAGGCGGAAATTGAGAACAAAGGGATGCAGCCGTAACAGGATTGCTTAACTAGACACCGACGTTAATTAAGGAACACACACCGATGAACACACACACACACAGAGGGAGCTCTAGGATAGACAGTAGCTCAGAGGGAGCTCTAGGGTATACAGTAGCTCAGGGGGAGCTCTATGGTAGACAGTAGATCAGAGGGAGCTCTAGGGTATACAGTAGCTCAGGGGGAGCTCTATGGTAGACAGTAGCTCAGGGGGAGCTCTATGGTAGACAGTAGATCAGAGGGAGCTCTAGGATAGACAGTAGATCAGAGGGAGCTCTAGGGTAGACAGTAGCTCAGAGGGAGCTCAAGGGTAGACAGTAGCTTAGAGGCTGATAGAGAGAGACAGTAGTATTCTGACCTTCTTAGGCCCTCCTGAGGAGGTAACAGAGAGGCTGTATCGACCCCATACACAACACCTCTCTCTCTCTCTCTCTCTCTCTTTCTCTGTGTGTGTCTGTCTGTCTGTCTGTCTGTCTGAACGTTGTCTTCAAGACTGACACTGTTCTTCAATCCTTTCTGTCTCCACTCTCTTCTCCCTCTCTCTCTCGCTCTCTCTCTCTCTTTCTCTCTCTGTCTCGCTCTCTCTCTCTCTCTCTCTCTCTCTCTCTCTGTCTCTCTCCCTCTCTCTCTGTCTCTCTCCCTCTCTGTCTCTCTGTCTCTCTCTCCCTCTCTGTCTCTCTCTCCCTCTGTCTCTCTCTCCCTCTTTGTCTCTCTCTCCCTCTCTCTCTGTCTCTCTCTCCCTCTCACTCTGTCTCTCTGTCTCTCTCTCCCTCTCTCTCTCTGTCTCTCTGTCTCTCCGTCTCTCTCTCTCTGTCTCTCTGTCTCTCCCTCTCTCCCTCTCCCTATCTCTCTCTGTCTCTCTCTGTCTCCCTCTCCCTCTCTCTCTCTGTCTCTCTCTCTCTCTGTCTCTCCGTCTCTCTCTCCCTCTCTGTCTCTCCCTCTCTCCCTCTCCCTCTCTCTCTCTGTCTCTCTCTCTCTCTCTCTCTCTGTCTCTCTCTCTCTCTCTCTCTCTCCCTCTCTGTCTCTCTCTCCCTCTGTCTCTCTCTCCCTCTCTGTCTCTCTCTCCCTCTCTCTCTGTCTCTCTCTCTCCCTCTCCCTCTCTCTCCCTGTCTCTCTGTCTCCCTGTCTCTCCGTCTCTCTCTCCCTCTCTGTCTCTCTCTCCCTCTCTCTCTGTCTCTCTGTCTCTCCGTCTCTCTCTCCCTCTCTCTCTCTGTCTCTCTCTGTCTCTCTCTCCGTCTCTCTCTCCCTCTCTGTCTCTCTGTCTCTCTCTCCATCTCTGTCTCTCTCTCCCTCTGTCTCTCTCCCTCTCTGTCTCTCTCTCCCTCTCTCTGTCTCTCTCTCCCTCTCTCTCTGTCTCTCTGTCTCTCTCTCCCTCTCTCCCTCTCTCCCTCTGTCTCTCTGTCTCTCTGTCTCTCTGTCTCTCTGTCTCTCTGTCTCTCTCTCCCTCTCTGTCTCCCTCTCTCTCTGTCTCTCTGTCTCTCTGTCTCTCCGTCTCTCTCTCCCTCTCTCTCTCTGTCTCTCTCTGTCTCTCTCTCCGTCTCTCTCTCCCTCTCTGTCTCTCTGTCTCTCTCTCCATCTCTGTCTCTCTCTCCCTCTGTCTCTCTCCCTCTCTGTCTCTCTCCCTCTCTGTCTCTCTCTGTCTCTCTCTCTGTCTCTCTCTCCCTCTGTCTCTCTCTCCCTCTCTCTCTGTCTCTCTGTCTCTCCATCTCTCTCTCCGTCTCTCTCTCCCTCTCTCTCTGTCTCTCTGTCTCTCTGTCTCTCCCTCTCTCCCTCTCTCCCTCTCCCTCTCTCTCTCTGTCTCTCTCTCTCCCTCTCTCTCCCTGTCTCTCTGTCTCCCTGTCTCTCTGTCTCTCTCTCCCTCTCCCTCTCTGTCTCTCTGTCTCTCTCTCCCTCTCCCTCTCTGTCTCTCTGTCTCGTTCTGTTACCCCACTCCAGGAGTGTTTAAGACGGGATAGAAGGCGGAGATGGATGTCTACAGGAAGTTTAAAGATGTTCCTGACTGCGCCCTACTTGCCCGCCGTTACTCAGAGGTTAACCTGTCTAAATTCATCCAAGCCTGAAACCCCACCTCAGCACCTCCATCACACTCCTTATTGGCCACTGGGGATTTTATGACTTTACTGACAGCTGAGGAGTCCTATCAGCACAGAAGTTCATCAGCAGTGAAGGCCCACCTCTGGATTTGACTGTAGTTATGGATGTAACTTGGTAAACTTAAAATAAACTGTCTTTCACAGATAACATATTTGTCTGTGACTGTCTCTCAGCCCTCAGGTTACTATGGGTGTTAATTAATGCTTGTATGTTTGAATAAGTTGTCTGTGACTGTCTCTCAGCCCTCAGGTTACTATGGGTGTTAATTAATGCTTGTATGTTTGAAGAAGTTGTCTGTGACTGTCTCTCAGCCCGCAGGTTACTATCGGTGTTAATTAATGCTTGTGTGTTTGAAGAAGTTGTCTGGACCCTTGATGCTCTTGATAACATATTTGTCTGTGACTGTCTCTCAGCCCTCAGGTTATTATGGGTGTTAATTAATGCTTGTATGTTTGAAGAAGTTGTCTGTGACTGTCTCTCAGCCCTCAGGTTACTATCGGTGTTAATTAATGCTTGTGTGTTTGAAGAAGTTGTCTGTGACTGTCTCTCAGCCCTCAGGTTACTATGGGTGTTAATTAATGCTTGTGTGTTTGAAGAAGTTGTCTGTGACTGTCTCTCAGCCCTCAGGTTACTATGGGTGTTAATTAATGCTTGTGTGTTTGAAGAAGTTGTCTGTGACTGTCTCTCAGCCCTCAGGTTACTATGGGTGTTAATTAATGCTTGTGTGTTTGAAGAAGTTGTCTGTGACTGTCTCTCAGCCCTCAGGTTACTATGGGTGTTAATTAATGCTTGTGTGTTTGAAGAAGTTGTCTGGACCCTTGATGCTCTTGATAACATATTTGTCTGTGACTGTCTCTCAGCCCTCAGGTTACTATGGGTGTTAATTAATGCTTGTGTGTTTGAAGAAGTTGTCTGTGACTGTCTCTCAGCCCTCAGGTTACTATGGGTGTTAATTAATGCTTGTGTGTTTGAAGAAGTTGTCTGTGACTGTCTCTCAGCCCTCAGGTTACTATGGGTGTTAATTAATGCTTGTGTGTTTGAAGAAGTTGTCTGTGACTGTCTCTCAGCCCTCAGGTTACTATGGGTGTTAATTAATGCTTGTATGTTTGAAGAAGTTGTCTGTGACTGTCTCTCAGCCCTCAGGTTACTATGGGTGTTAATTAATGCTTGTGTGTTTGAAGAAGTTGTCTGTGACTGTCTCTCAGCCCTCAGGTTACTATGGGTGTTAATTAATGCTTGTATGTTTGAATAAGTTGTCTGTGACTGTCTCTCAGCCCTCAGGTTACTATGGGTGTTAATTAATGCTTGTATGTTTGAAGAAGTTGTCTGGACCCTTGATGCTCTTGATGCTTTCCTTTATATGTCATGACATTTGGCTACGTGGTTTTGAGACGACGAAGAGGGAGTGTAGGGTCTTCGTGTGAAATTAGGCCTGGATTTCCATAATGATGAGGATGGTCTGTGTGTGAGAGAGAGAGCGTACAGGCAGTCAGTGTGACCCTTACCGTTACATCAGCTCATCTCTCTCTTATCAACACATAATGATTGGCTGCAGAGATGGTTCTCCCTCACGCACAGACACACACACACACACACACACATAATGATTGGCTGCAGAGATGGTTCTCCCTCACGCACAGACACACACACACACACACACACATAATGATTGGCTGCAGAGATGGTTCTCCCTCACGCACAGACACACACACACACACACACACACATAATGATTGGCTGCAGAGATGGTTCTCCCTCACGCACAGACACACACACACACACACACACATAATGATTGGCTGCAGAGATGGTTCTCCCTAAAGCACAGACACACACACACACACACACACATAATGATTGGCTGCAGAGATGGTTCTCCCTAAAGCACAGACACACACACACACACACATAATGATTGGCTGCAGAGATGGTTCTCCCTAAAGCACAGACACACACACACACACACACACATAATGATTGGCTGCAGAGATGGTTCTCCCTCACGCACAGACACACACACACACACATAATGATTGGCTGCAGAGATGGTTCTCCCTCACACACACTGTGACCCCAGTCACCTCAGTTAGGGACGCGGTGGTGGTGGTGGGGGGGGTGATAGGGCTAAATGACACAGCTGAGTGTGATGGGGGGGGGGGGGGGGGGGGGGCAACCATTTGTTCACAGACCTGCTCAGAAATGACTTCTCCCCAGTCACACGACTCCACAACACAGCAATTAGCCAAAGATACAAGCCCTGGACACTCAGTCTACTGGACTCGTGCCGCAATTGGACACTTGTTAGGATTACCCCCATTACACATGTGTGTGTGTGCGTGTGTGTGTGCGTGCGTGCGTGCGTGTGTGTGTGTGTGTGTGTGTGTGTGTGTGTGTGTGTGTGTGTGTGAGAGAGCGAGAGAGATGGACAGAGAGAGAGAGAGAGAGAGATGGACAGTGAGAGAGAGAGAGAGAGAGAGAGGGAGAGAGAGAGAGAGAGTGAGAGATGGACAGAGAGAGAGAGAGAGAGAGAGAGAGAGAGAGAGAGAGATGGACAGCAAGAGAGAGAGAGATGAACAAAGAGAGAAAGCAAGAGAGATGGATAGAGAGAGAGAGAAAGATGGACAGAGAGATGGGCATAGATGAAGAGAGAGATGGATGGTAGGTATACCTATAGCTCATTTCTTGGCAGTAGTACTGTAGACTACTTTATCACTGACCTCAACCCAGAGTCTCTCGGAGCTTTTACAGTCAACCCACAGCAAAATCACAGTCTACTTGAACAGAGCAATACTCAATCATGAGGCATCAAAGCCAAATGAACTGAGTAACATTAAGAAATGCTATAGATGGAAGGAATGCAGTTTGGAAACCTAATAAAAAACAATTAGGCAACAACAAATTCAATCCCTTTTAGGCAATTTCCTGGGTAAAACTTTCCACTGTAATAGTGAAGGTGTAAACTTGGCAGTAGAAAATCTTAACAGTATATTTGACCTCTCAGCTTCCCTATCAAATCTAAAAATCTCAAATTGAAAACAGAAGAAAATTAACAACAATGACAAACGGTTTAATGAAGAATGCAAAAATCTAAGAAAGAAATTGAGAAACCTGTCCAACCAAAAACATAGAGACCCGGAAAACCTGAGTCTACGCCTTCACTATGGTGAATCACTAAAACAATACAGAAATACACTACGGAAAAAGAAGGAACAGCATGTCAGAAATCAGCTCAATGTAATTGAAGAATCCATAGACTCTAACCACTTCTGGGAAAATTGCAAAACACTAAACAAATAACAACATGAAGAATTATCTATCCAAAACGGAGATGTATGGGTAAACCACTTCTCCAATCTTTTTGGCTCTATAACAAAGAATAAAGAGCAAAAACATATACATTATCAAATACAAATCTTAGAATCAACTATTAAAGACTACCAGAACCCACTGGATTCTCCAATTACATTGAATGAGTTACAAGACAAAATAAAAACCCTCCAACCCAAAAAGGCCTGTGGTGTTGATGGTATCCTCAATGAAATGATCAAATATACAGACAACAAATTACAATTGGCTATACTAAAACTCTTCAACATCATCCTTAGCTCTGGCATCTTCCCCAATACTTGGAACCAAGGACTGATCACCCCAATTCACAAAAGTGGAGACAAATTTGACCCCAATAACTACCGTGGGACATGCGTCAACAGTAACCTTGGGAAAATCCTCTGCATTATCATTAACAGCAGACTCGTACATTTCCTCAAAGAAAACAATGTACTGAGCAAATGTCAAATTGGCTTTTAACCAAATTACCATACAACAGACCATGTATTCACATTGCACACCCTAATTGACAACCAAACAAACCAAAACAAAGGCAAAGTCTTCTCATGCTTTGTTGATTTAAAATAAGCCTTCGACTCAATTTGGCATGAAGTTCCTGTCACGTTCTGACCATAGTTTTGTTATTTTAATCTTTGTTTTAGTATGGTCAGGGCGTGAGTTGGGGTGGGCAGTCTATGTTTGTTTTTCTATGTTTGGTTTCTGTGTTCGGCCTGGTATGGTTCTCAATCAGAGGCAGGTGTAGTTAGTTGTCTCTGATTGAGAATCATATTTAGGTAGCCTGGGTTTCACTTTTGGTTTGTGGGTGTTTGTTTCCTTGTGGGTGTTTGGGCCACACGGTACTGTTTCGGTTTTCGTTCGTTCAATTTATTGTTTTGTATTTCAGTTCATTAAACATCATCATGAACACTGCGCTTTGGTCCTCACCTTCTCCACCGACGACAACCCTTACAGGTCTACAAATTGATGGAAAGTGGTGTTGGGGGTAGAACATACGACATTATAAAATCCATGTACACAAACAACAAGTGTGCGGTTAAAATTGGCAAAAAACACACATTTCTTCACACAGGGCCGTGGGGTGAGACAGGGATGCAGCTTAAGCCCCACCCTCTTCAACATATATATCAAGGAATTGACGATGCCACTAGAAAAGTCTGCAGCACCCGGCCTCACCCTACTAGAATCTGAAGTCAAATGTCTACTGTTTGCTGATGATCTGGTGCTTCTGTCACCAAACAAGGAGGGACTACAGCAGCACCTAGATCTTCTGCACAGATTCTGTCAGACCTGGGCCCTGACAGTAAATCTCAGTAAGACCAAAATTATGGTGTTCCAAAAAAGGTCCAGTCACCAGGACCACAAATACAAATTCCATCTAGACACTGTTGCCCTAGAGCACACAAAAAAACTATACATATCTTGGCCTAAACATCCGCTCCACAGGTAACTTCCACAAAGCTGTGAACGATCTGAGAGACAAGGCAAGAAGGGCATTCTATGCCATCAAAAGGAACATAAAATGTAACATACCAATTAGGATCTGGCTAAAAATACTTGAATCAATCATAGAGCCCATTGCCCTTTATGGTTGTGAGGTCTGGGGTCCGCTCAACAACCAAGATTTCACAAAATGGGACAAACACCAAATTGAGACTCTGCATGCAGAATTCTGCAAATATATCCTCAGTGTACAACGTAGAACACCAAATAATGCATGCAGAGCAGAATTAGGCCGATACCCACTAATTATCAAAATCCAGAAAAGAGCCGTTAAATTCTACAACCAACTAAAAGGAAGTGATTCCCAAACCTTCCATAACAAAGCCATCACCTACAGAGAGATGAACCTGGAGAAGAGTCCCCTAAGCAAGCTGGTCCTGGGGCTCTGTTCACAAACACACTCCACAAAGCCCCAGGACAGCAGCACAATTAGACCCAACCAAATTATGAGAAAACAAAAAGATAATTACTTGACAGATTGGAAATAATTAACAAAAAAACGGAGTAAACTAGAATGCAATTTGGCCCTAAACAGAGAGTACACAGTGGCAGAATACCTGACCACTGTGACTGACCCAAAATTAAGGAAAGCTTTGACTATGTACAGACTCTTGGAGCATAGCCTTGCTATTGAGAAAGGTTGCCGTAGGGAGACATGGCTCTCAAGAGAAGACAGGCTATGTGCTCACTGCCCACAAAATGAGGTGGAAACTGAGCTGCACTTCCTAACCTCCTGCCCATTGTATGACCATATTAGAGACACATATTTCCTTCAGATTACACAGATCCACAAAGAATTCAAAAACAAATCCAATTTTGATAAACTCCCATATCTAATGGGTGAAATTCCACAGTGTGCCGTCACAGCAGCAAGATTGTTGACCTGTTGCCACAAGAAAAGGGCAACCAGTGAAGAACAAACACCATTGTAAATACAACCAATATTTATGCTTATTTATTTTCCCTTGTGTACTTAAACCATTTGTACATTGTTACGATGCTCTCTCTCTCTCTCTCTCTCTCTCTCTCTCTCTCTCTCTCTCTCTCTCTCTCTCTCTCTCTCTCTCTCTCTCTCTCTCTCTCTCTCTCTCTCTCTCTATATATATATATATATATATATATATATATATATATATATATGGTATGACATTTGTAATGTCTTTTATTGTTTTGAAACTTCTGTATGTGTAATGTTTACTGTTAATTTTTATTGTTTATTTCACTTTTGTATATTATCTACCTCACTTGCTTTGGCAATGTTAACACATGTTTCCCATGCCAATAAAGCCTCTTGAATTGAATTGAATTGGTGGAGTAGATGAGGTGAGGGAGGACAGGAGTTGTCAAGGCATCACCGTGTCTTCAGCGGCAGCGACGTGCACGTCTATCTGGGACTGTTCGTGAGAAAAGTCCTGGGTTTTTCAATAAGGCCTTGATTCCCAAATCCCCTTCCGAACGAGCTGCGTTTTAATTCGACCTCGTCATAAGCTAATAATGAGCGAACGAGACGTTGTAGGCCATTGTGTGTGTGATGTTAAGCTTTATTGGCGGCGTTGAGCAAAGCGTCGCATAAGGCCGTCTTTGATGAGGGAATTAGCGGCCTATTCTGTCCCTATTATTCATAGCGCGGTGGAACATGTAAGTACCAGGAAGGGTGTCAAAAGGAGAGCCGGTATTATTGCAGAGTGTCCCCCTTGTTCGGCCTGAAAGGGCCGCTATGAGATGATAAACCGCTTAATACAGACAACTAATTGGATGAGAGCGAAGGAGAGCGGAGGGAATTACGGGGAAAAGAACCGGTGCCAGAGGCCTCGCTATTCACTCCTTTTATTCCCCTTCATCTCATCTCTCTCCCAAACTCCTCTCATCAGTCTGCGTCGATAGACCGAGGGGGAGGCGAGGTGGCTTCATCAAAGGGGCTTTAAGAGAGCCTCTCCCGGGGACGGGGTGAGGAGTGAGCCGGGTGAGGAGAGGACTGATTGGAGCTATTCTCTCGGAAAGGCTCGCTGGGAGATGGGGGTCCTGGAGAAGCGGGAAATCAGCGGTCAAATCAGTCCTGCAGAGAGAGCAGGGATGGAGATGATGAAAATGGGTGGGTCATTGTGGAAAGCAATTTTAAACATCTAATAGGCAACCTTTATAAGAAGATTGTGGTCGTGTCCATAGTCTCTTTTTTTTCTATTTGAAAATGTAATTTGATTGTATTCAGACACTATTCATAGGCCCATCTTAAAATAGAATTTTCATTATTCGATTTAAAGACCTAACCTTTGGCCAATTCAAAATCGTTTGAATCTCAGAGCCTATAGCCTATGCCCTATATCCAATCTACAGGCCATCAGGCTATGCCAAGGCTACAGCCTATTGTGCGCGCACCCAACAAGTGAGAATTCTTCGGACCCAGGAGGCGCGCGCCCGTGGCTAGGACAACTCATTTCAGTCTTGTCGCTCTGAAAAGAAAGTGAAAGACTCGAGCGCAGTGGGTCACCCGCCTAATGCGAAGCCCCAGACTTTCCCCAGATATTAGGGGCAAATTGGTTTGCCATTCATTAGTAATGTGCACAATAAGATTAAAGCGCCCCGGACAATCTCATATAACATCCTATTTCAGGATAATTTTCAAAACACTCAAGAGTCCACGAAATAGGGAGGGTTTTGGGCACACAGGAAAAAATTGGTTTCTTCGTTTATTTCAGTCAATCTTTTGCATAATGCCCCTTTGAACGCAGAGAACGAGTGTGAGGTTGTCATGCGTGCTTGGCAAGTGAGACGGCGCGTAAAGCGGGTTCGAGGCGGGTGCCAAGGGGAGTCCTTAGCGCGCTGTATATTAAGTGTCGAATTAGGACTGATCCAGCTGGAGAAAGTTGAGATAATTTCTCTCTCTTTCCCTCGCTCTCTCTTTCATTCTCTAGCTCTCACTCTCCCTCTCTCTCTCACTCTCTCTTTCCCTCCCTCTCTTTCTCTCACTCTCTCTCTCACTCTCTCTTTCCCTCCCTCTCTTTCTCTCACTCTCTCTCTCTTTCCCTCACTCGCACTCCCCCCTCCCTCCCTCCCTCCCTCCCTCCCTCCCTCCCCCCCTCCCTCCCTCCCTCCCTCCCTCCCTCCCTCCCTCCCCCCCTCCCTCCCTCCCTCCCTCCCTCCCTCCCTCCCTCCCTCCCTCCCTCCCTCTCTCCCTCTCTCCCTCCCTCCCCCCCCCCCCTCCCCCCCCCCTCCCTCCCTCCCCCCTCCCTCACTCCCCCCTCCCCTCTCCCCCCCCCTCCCCCCCCCCCTCCCCCCCCCCCCCCTCCCTCCCTCCCTCCCTCCCTCCCTCCCTCCCTCCCTCCCTCCCCCCCTCCCTCCCTCCCTCCCTCCCTCCCTCCCTCCCTCCCTCCCTCCCTCCCTCTCTCCCTCTCTCCCTCCCTCCCCCCCCCCCCTCCCCCCCCCCTCCCTCCCTCCCCCCTCCCTCACTCCCCCCTCCCCTCTCCCCCCCCCCTCCCCCCCCCCTCCCCCCCCCCCCCCCCCTCCCTCCCTCCCTCCCTCCCTCTCTCTCTCACACACCATCTCCATATTTAATTGCTTTATTATTCCGCCCATGTGATCTGATGTCATTCTGTCTCGGATTAGCAGGTGTAGTGCGAGACTATAAAAGAGGACCAAATTAATCCGAGGTAATTTCACGCGCTTTGGTCCGATACCATGGACGGGTAAAACGGGTGAGAATTACTTCGGTGAAAGGAAGCGCATTGATGGCCCCTAATAGAACCCTTTATAAGGATTTGGGGAATTAAGTCGTGGATGGATGGATGGAAGCAGGGATGGAAGGAGGGAGGGAGGGGGGGCAAGTCTTTATGATTAAGTGATTTGTTACTTCATTAATGACAAAGGGACTCGCTTCCATCGACATGGCATTACAGATGTCAACACTAATTTAGCGCTTTTAAAAGTTTTTAAAGCGCGTTTTGTAAAGAGGGCCCCGGATAAAGTGGGCGATCTAATTGAAAACCCCTCGCCTTTGTCGCCCGTTTCACATGTGGGGATTCTGCTCATGAATATATGGGTCTGTATTTTGTCAACTCGGCTGGAGAGACTTTCAGTTGGCCTGTCCAGTGTGGCCAGCCACCATACAAATGAGACCGGTAGCGCTATACTCCCGTTCTCAGTTCCTCACATTAACAACTTCATTATTTTCTCCTCTGGTGAGCCTCTCTTTTTTTTTGTCAATTAATTTGGAAAACAATTAACATGCATTTTGAACCTAATTCCAAACGACTTTTTCAAAATTCACATGAATGTTAAATAATATTAACATTCATGAATTTACAGAATGGAATCATACAATTATTTCGATTCGAAGCATTCATAAGCCTCGGTCTATCTATATCATTTCTAAATATATGTAATACTTAAAACGTCAGTTTCTTCATAACACTTTTATTAATAGTTCTATAATTCTATTTCACATGTTTAAAATGGCTGGCTTTTGTCAGTTCTATAATGGATTGAAATAATAATCTAAGCAATATTGAATTTCACCACTCATTTATTAAATTCTGTTTTTTTTTCTATCTATTATTAAACCAGGAAATGTACAATCACTTTAACAATTAAAAAAACTCCTGCCCTGTTGGGAACATGTTTCCATGACACCCTGCACTCAATCTGTTGGGGAACAGTTTTGACATAAATTATAATGTAAAAACCTCGGATAGCTCATAACCATGGGGGACCTCTAAGGGCCACGTCTAAATCCATACAACTTTACACCAAGTGCAACTTCTCAAGCATGGTCTCTTTTCAAATATGCAGGCTATGTTTTGAAAATTATGTTTTTGTTAGTTTTCCCCCCTCATTTTTTTTTTACAATAATATTTACACCAGTTTACTTTTCTTTCTCAGTTCAGCCATAAGAGACACTGGATAGAATCTAAAATGTACGTAATTTGTCCATAAATTAAAACTCAACTTGCTGAAAGCCTGATAATTATATTTTGTTTACTCCAAAATGATCAATCTTGTGCTGCTTAATGATGTTGGGAACTGAAAAGGAAGACAGAAGAACAAACTTGATGCAGGTTAGATTGAGCCAGTAGGTTCAGGTTGGGTTGCAGAGTAGGACAGGTTGCTTTGGCTTGGATGTAGACCTCAGACTCTGCTTTGGCACTGGGTTCACGTGGTCCACTGAATCAACTGTTTTTAGTTCTGGTTCTTGCTCTTTCTCTGGACTCGAGAAAGTGTGTGTGTGTGTGTCCGTGTCCAAGCAGCAGGTGTCATGGAGTTGACCCCCCTGAGTTCGTAGTTTTTAATTTGTCACAAAAAAGTGGACTTAGTGAAACAGGAAGCATGAGCTAGAGAAGGGGTTAACACAGTATGGAGGTTCGTTGGTGTGTGTGTGTCAGGGGGATTCTTGGTGAAATGGATCTACAGCTAAGGAATAAGTTCAATCAGGAGACCTGGAGAGGTGAGGATGATGATGATGCTCTCTCACACACAAACACACGCATGAACGCACGCACGCACGCACGCACGCACACACACACACACACACACACACACACACACACACACACACACACACACACACACACACACACACACAAACACACACACACACACACACAGCGCTCCAGTTTGCCAGTGCTCTTTGAATTTGGTTGTGCTTTTTGTTTGGGGCTAAGAATTATGGGGAAGGGGTGGGGAAGTTAGAAGATCAGAGGTTACTGATAAGGGTTGGATCCACCCACCACACCACTCCAGAGGTATGAGAGGTAAGAGGGGGACAGGTGAGGGACAAAAGCCCAGGAGAGAGAGAAAAGGTTGGGATATCAGCTGTTCAGCACACCTCCTTCCCTGGAGCTCCGCTGGGCAGGATGTGGATCTGGGTGATCTGAGCAGAGTGCTCTTTAGCCTTCAGCCTTAGAGCTGCAATACTGGATGCTCTGCGGTCTGCTGCAGCCGAGGAGGAGGGCGATGGGGAGGAGGAAGGGTCAGAGAGGACCGGGGGAGGGATGGAGGGAGTCTTGATGGACGGGGCAGGCTGGCTGAGGAGTGCAGCAACGGTGGAAGCACTGGTCAGAGGGCCCATACTGGAGAAGATCCTGAGAGAGAGTGAGGGGGGGGGGGGGGTGAGAGAGAAGACTGTTAGACCAGATCACCAGCATTTTTACACCAGCGCAAATAAATGTTTAAAAGGCGATAAGGAGAGGAAGCGCCTTAAACTATTGAGATACTCGTGTTTTGAGTGTGTATTTCTGTTTTGGCACTTCAGGTAACAGCTTGTGTATCAACATCACACTCAGCTAATTACTGTCAATACTGACAAGGCAGAGTGATAATGTGTCTGATGCCATGTACACGGCAAGGTAGCCTAGTGGTTAGAGTGTTGGACTAGTAACCTGACAAGGTGCAAATCTGTTGTTCTGCCCCTGAACAGGCCGTCATTGAAAATAAGAATTTGTTCTTAACTGACTTGCCTGGTTAAATAAAGATAAAATACACACACAGTCTCATGAGCCACGTTAAGGGTTGTAAACTCTTCCATCTTACTGAAACCAACAAAGGTAGATGTCAAATAAATAAAATAAAAATGTATTGGTCTTGTACACAGATTTGCAGATGTTATCGCAGGTGCAGGGAAATGCTAGTTTCTAGCTCCAACAGTGTAGTAATACCTAGCAATACACACATAATGAAAAAAGTTTAACATTTACGAAATATCAGAACGAGCTACGTCAGTTTCCGGAATATATACAGTAACAGTCAAAGGTTTGGACACACCGACTCATTCCACGGTTTTTCTTTATTTTCACTATTTTCTACATTGTAGAATAATAGTGAAGACGTGAAAACTATGAAATAACACATACGGAATCACGTAGTAACCAAAAAAGTGTTAAACAAATCAAAATATATTTTATATTTGAGATTCTTCAAAGTAGCCACCCTTTGCCTTGACAGCTTTGCACACTTTTGGCATTCTCTCAACCAGCTTCACCTGGAATGCTTTTCCAACGGTCTTGAAGGAGTTCCCACATATGCTGAGCACTTGTTGGCTGCTTTTCCTTCACTCTGCGGTCCAACTCATCCCAAACCATCTCAATTGAGTTGAGGTCGGGTGATTGTGGAGGCCAGGTCATCTGATGCAGCACTCCATCACTCTCCTTCTTGGCAAAATAGCCCTTACACAGCCTGGATGTGTTTTGGGTCATTGTCCTGTTGAAAAACAAATGATAGTCCCACTAAGTGCAAACCAGATGGGATGGCGTATCGCTACAGAATGCTGTGGTAGCCATGCTGGTTAAGTGGGCCTTAAATTCTAAATAAATGGATGGAGTATCAATACAGGCATCCTTCCGAACTCAGTTGCCAGAGAGGAAGGAAACCACTTAGGGATTTCACCATGAGGCCAATGGTGAATTTAAAACATTTACAGAGTTTAATGGCTGTGATAGGAGAAAACTGTGCAATTACTCCACAATACTAACCTAACTGACAGAGTGAAAAGAAGGAAGCCTGTACAGATACAAATATTTCAAAATATGGATCCTGTTTGCAACAAGGCACGAAAGTAATACTGCAAAAAATGTGGCAAAGCAATTAACTTTTTGTCCTGAATATAAAGTATTATGTTTGGGGCAAATCCAATGAAACACATTACTGAGTACTGCTTCAAGAATAGTGGTGACTGCATCATGTTATGGGTATGCTTGTAATCGTTAAGGACTTTTTCAGGATAAAAAGAAACAGAATGGAGCTAAGCACAGGCAAAAACCTGGAGGAAAACATGGTTTAGTCTTCTTTCCACCATACACTGTGAGATTAATTAACCTTTCAGCAGGACAATAACCTAAAATACTAAGCCAAATCTACACTGGAGTTGCTTACCAAGAAGACAGTGAATGTTCCTGAGTGGCCGCGTTACAGTTTTGACTTAAATCTACTTGTAAATCTATGGCAAGACCTGAAAATGGTTGTCTGGCAATGATCAACAACCAATTTGACAGAGCTTGAAGGATTTTTAAAAGAATAATGGGGCAAATGTTGCACACTCCGGGTGGGAAAAGCTTTTAGAGATTTACCCAGAAAGACTCACAGCTGCAATCACTGACAAAGATGCTTCTACAAAGTAATCGGGTGTGAATATTTATGTAAATTAGATTTCTGTATTTAAGTTTCAATACATTTGCAAAAATGTTAAGAACATGTTTTCACTTTGTCATTATGGGGTATTGTGTGTAGAAAATATAAAAAAATATATTTAATCCATTTTGAATTCAAGCTATAACAACAAAATGTCAAGGAGTATGAATACTTTCTTGAAGGCACTGTACACATAAAGTGGGTAAAACAGTATGTAAACATTATTAAAGTGAACAGTGTTCAATGACTATGTACAGTGGGGAGAACAAGTATTTGATACACTGCCGATTTTGCAGGTTTTCCTACTTACAAAGCATGTAGAGGTCTGTAATTTTTATCATAGGTACACTTCAACTGTGACAGACGGAATCTAAAACAAAAATCCAGAAAATCACATTGTATGATTTTTAAGTAATTAATTAGCATTTTATTGCATGACATAAGTATTTGATCACCTACCAACCAGTAAGAATTCTGGCTCTCACAGACCTGTTAGTTTTTCTTTAAGAATCCCTCCTGTTCTCCACTCATTACCTGTATTAACTGCACCTGTTTGAACTCATTACCTGTATAAAAGACACCTGTCCACACACTCAATCAAACAGACTCCAACCTCTCCACAATGGCCAAGACCAGAGAGCTGTGTAAAGGACATCAGGGATACAATTATAGACCTGCACAAGGCTGGGATGGGCTACAGGACAATGAGCAAGCAGCTTGGTGAGAAGGCAACAACTGTTGGCGCAATTATTAGAAAATGGAAGAAGTTCAAGATGACGGTCAATCGCCCTCGGTCTGGGGCTCCATGCAAGATCTCACCTCGTGGGGCATCAATGATCATGAGGAAGGTGAGGGATCAGCCCAGAACTACACGGCAGGACCTGAAGAGAGCTGGGACCACAGTCTCAAAGAAAACCATTAGTAACACACTACGCCGTCATGGATTAAAATCCTGCAGCACACGCAAGGTCCCCCTGCTCAAGCCAGCGCATGTCCAGGCCCGTCTGAAGTTTGCCAATGACCATCTGGATGATCCAGAGGAGGAATGGGGGAAGGTAATGTGGTCTGATGAGACAAAAATAGAGCTTTTTGGTCTAAACTCCACTCGCCGTGTTTGGAGGAAGAAGAAGGATGAGTACAACCCCAAGAACACCATCCCAACCGTGAAGCATGGAGGTGGAAACATCATTCTTTGGGGATGCTTTTCTGCAAAGGGGACAGGACGACTGCACCGTATTGAGGGGAGGATGGATGGGGCCATGTATCGCAAGATCTTGGCCAGCAACCTCCTTCCCTCAGTAAGAGCATTGAAGATGGGTCGTGGCTGGGTCCTCCAGCATGACAACGACCTGAAACACACAGCCAGGGCAACAAAGGAGTGGCTCCGTAAGAAGCATCTCAAGGTCCTGGAGTGGCCTATCCAGTCTCCAGACCTGAACCCAATAGAAAATCTTTGGAGGGAGCTGAAAGTCCGTATTGCCCAGCGACAGCCCCGAAACCTGAAGGATCAGGAGAAGGTCTGTATGGGGGAGTGGGCCAAAATCCCTGCTGCAGTGTGCAAACCTGGTCAAGAACTACAGGAAACATATGATCTCTGTAATTGCAAACAAAGGTTTCTATACCAAATATTAAGTTCTGCTTTTCTGATGTATCAAATACTTATGTCATGCAATAAAATGCAAATTAATTACTTAAAAATCATACAATGTGATTTTCTGGATTTTTGATTCCATCTCTCACAGTTGAAGTGTACCTATGATACAAAATTACAGACCTCTACATGCTTTGTAAGTAGGAAAACCTGCAAAATCGGCAGTGTATTGTTCTCCCCACTGCACATAGGGCAGAAGTCTCTAAGGTGCAGGATAGAGCACCGTGTGGTAACCGGCTAGTAACAGTGACTAAGGTTCAGAACAGGGTACTTTTTCTGTTGCGACTGTTTGATTTGGATTTGCATTTTATATTTGGTTGCAAGGTAACCAATGAAATTGTTTTACCTGGTGACGTTTGTCACCGATTTTCTTGACATTTTTCCTATCGTGATTTATTCAAACAGTAATGTGCAATTGACCAAAAATCAACAAACATTCTGAAGAGGAAACAACCTATATGAGCTATATGTCTTTATGTAGCCGTTAGCGCCACTAATGATGATGCTGATGATAATGCTAATGATGATGCTAATGCTAATGATGATGCTGATGCTAATGATGATGCTGATGATAATGATGATGCTTATGATCATGCTAATGATGATGCTAATGCTAATGATGATGCTGATGCTAATGATGATGCTAATGATGATGCTAATGATGATGCTAATGCTAATGATGATGCTAACAATAATGCTAATGCTAATGCTAATGATAGCCTCTTGTCCTTACAGAAATAAATAGTCAATAAAAAATAAGCTACTACATCAGAAAGCATGATTTGGTGACAGAGGATGAACTTGGGATTGTTTTAAGTCGCATTGCCTACAGTCAGAAGGGCCCGCAATTTGGACAGTGCGCTTGGCAAATACCACATATATAATTGTTGAGTTGCGACTGTCAGCACCATCCACGTCGATGCTCTCTCTGCTGTCTCCTGTAGTCCACTATCAGCTCCTGTATATTGTTGACATTGAGAGGTTATTTTCCTTGCACCACTCCGCCAGTGCTTTCACCTCCCTATAGGCTGTCTCGTCGTTGTTGGTATTCAGGCCTATCACTGTTGTGTCAACAGCAAACTTAATGATTGAGTTGGAGATGTGCGGTGCTGAGCACGGACCTTTGTGGGGACCCTGTGTTGAGGATCAGCAACGGCGGACCTGTTGTTGCCTACCTTCAACATCTGGGATTGGAACATCAGAAAGTCTAGGACCATAGGGCGGGGATCAGACCCAGGGCCCTGAGCTTAGTGATGAGCTTGGATGGCACTCTGGTGTTGAGGGCTGAGCTGTAGTCGATGAAAAGCGTTCTTACACAGGTAGACAGTCCTTGTGAGCAGAGGGGGGCCATGTCAGTGGCTCAATGTTGTTTTCCTCAAAGTGGAATAGTAAGGATGATTATTGATGATGACGGTCACTAGTGTGAGGTGAAGTTATAGAGGACAGTACAGGTGTGAGGTAATATTATAGGTAGAGGACAGTACAGGTGTGAGGTAATATTATAGGTAGAGGACAGTACAGGTGTGAAGTGGTATTATAGGTAGAGGACAGTACAGGTGTGAGGTGGTATTATAGAGGACAGTACAGGTGTGAGGTGATATTATAGAGGACAATACAGGTGTGAGGTGATATTATAGAGGACAGTACAGGTGTGAGGTGGTGTTAAAGAGGACAGTACAGGTGTGAGGTGGTATTATAGGTAGAGGACAGTACAGGTGTGAGGTAATATTATAGGTAGAGGACAGTACAGGTGTGAGGTGATATTATAGAGGACAGTACAGGTGTGAGGTGATATTATAGAGGACAGTACAGGTGTGAGGTGGTGTTAAAGAGGACAGTACAGGTGTCTGTAGGACAGTAAAGGTGTGAGGTGGTAATATAGGTAGAGGACAGTACAGGTGTGAGGTGGTGTTATAGAGGACAGTACAGGTGTGAGGTGGTATTATAGGTAGAGGACAGTACAGGTGTGAGGTGGTATTATAGGTAGAGGACAGTACAGGTGTGAGTTGGTATTATAGGTAGAGGACAGTACAGGTGTGAGGTGGTATTATAGGGAGAGGACAGTACAGGTGTGAGGTGGTATTATAGAGGACAGTACAGGTGTGAGGTGGTATTACAGGTAGAGGACAGTACAGGTGTGAGGTGGTGTTATAGAGGACAGTACAGGTGTGAGGTGGTGTTATAGAGGACAGTACAGGTGTGATGTGGTGTTATAGAGGACAGTACAGGTGTGAGGTGGTATTATAGGTAGAGGACAGTACAGGTGTGAGGTGGTATTATAGGAAGAGGACAGTACAGGTGTGAGGTGGTGTTATAGAGGACAGTACAGGTGTGAGGTGGTATTATAGGTAGAGGACAGTACAGGTGTGAGGTGGTATTACAGGTAGAGGACAGTACAGATGTGAGGTGGTATTATAGAGGACAGTACAGGTGTGAGGTGGTATTACAGGTAGAGGACAGTACAGGTGTGAGGTGGTGTTATAGAGGACAGTACAGGTGTGAGGTGGTATTATAGGGAGAGGTCAGTACAGGTGTGAGGTGGTATTATAGAGGACAGTACAGGTGTGAGGTGGTATTACAGGTAGAGGACAGTACAGGTGTGAGGTGGTGTTATAGAGGACAGTACAGGTGTGAGGTGGTATTATAGAGGACAGTACAGGTGTGAGGTGGTATTACAGATAGAGGACAGTACAGGTGTGAGGTGGTGTTATAGAGGACAGTACAGGTGTGAGGTGGTATTATAGGGAGAGGACAGTACAGGTGTGAGGTGGTATTATAGAGGACAGTACAGGTGTGAGGTGGTATTACAGGTAGAGGACAGTACAGGTGTGAGGTGGTGTTATAGAGGACAGTACAGGTGTGAGGTGGTGTTATAGAGGACAGTACAGGTGTGATGTGGTGTTATAGAGGACAGTACAGGTGTGAGGTGGTATTATAGGTAGAGGACAGTACAGGTGTGAGGTGGTATTATAGGAAGAGGACAGTACAGGTGTGAGGTGGTGTTATAGAGGACAGTACAGGTGTGAGGTGGTATTATAGGTAGAGGACAGTACAGGTGTGAGGTGGTATTACAGGTAGAGGACAGTACAGATGCGAGGTGGTATTATAGAGGACAGTACAGGTGTGAGGTGGTATTACAGGTAGAGGACAGTACAGGTGTGAGGTGGAGTTATAGAGGACAGTACAGGTGTGAGGTGGTATTATAGAGGACAGTACAGGTGTGATGTGGTGTTATAGAGGACAGTACAGGTGTGAGGTGGTATTATAGAGGACAGTACAGGTGTGAGGTGGTGTTAAAGAGGACAGTACAGGTGTGAGGTGGTATTATAGGTAGAGGACAGTACATGTGTGAGGTAATATTATAGGTAGAGGACAGTACAGGTGTGAGGTGATATTATAGAGGACAGTACAGGTGTGAGGTGATATTATAGAGGACAGTACAGATGTGAGGTGGTGTTAAAGAGGACAGTACAGGTGTCTGTAGGACAGTAAAGGTGTGAGGTGGTAATATAGGTAGAGGACAGTACAGGTGTGAGGTGGTGTTATAGAGGACAGTACAGGTGTGAGGTGGTATTATAGGTAGAGGACAGTACAGGTGTGAGGTGGTATTATAGGTAGAGGACAGTACAGGTGTGAGTTGGTATTATAGGTAGAGGACAGTACAGGTGTGAGGTGGTATTATAGGGAGAGGACAGTACAGGTGTGAGGTGGTATTATAGAGGACAGTACAGGTGTGAGGTGGTATTACAGGTAGAGGACAGTACAGGTGTGAGGTGGTGTTATAGAGGACAGTACAGGTGTGAGGTGGTGTTATAGAGGACAGTACAGGTGTGATGTGGTGTTATAGAGGACAGTACAGGTGTGAGGTGGTATTATAGGTAGAGGACAGTACAGGTGTGAGGTGGTATTATAGGAAGAGGACAGTACAGGTGTGAGGTGGTGTTATAGAGGACAGTACAGGTGTGAGGTGGTATTATAGGTAGAGGACAGTACAGGTGTGAGGTGGTATTATAGGTAGAGGACAGTACAGGTGTGAGGTGGTATTACAGGTAGAGGACAGTACAGATGTGAGGTGGTATTATACAGGACAGTACAGGTGTGAGGTGGTATTACAGGTAGAGGACAGTACAGGTGTGAGGTGGTGTTATAGAGGACAGTACAGGTGTGAGGTGGTATTATAGAGGACAGTACAGGTGTGAGGTGGTATTACAGGTAGAGGACAGTACAGGTGTGAGGTGGTGTTATAGAGGACAGTACAGGTGTGAGGTGGTGTTATAGAGGACAGTACAGGTGTGATGTGGTGTTATAGAGGACAGTACAGGTGTGAGGTGGTATTATAGGTAGAGGACAGTACAGGTGTGAGGTGGTATTATAGGAAGAGGACAGTACAGGTGTGAGGTGGTGTTATAGAGGACAGTACAGGTGTGAGGTGGTATTATAGGTAGAGGACAGTACAGGTGTGAGGTGGTATTACAGGTAGAGGACAGTACAGATGTGAGGTGGTATTATAGAGGACAGTACAGGTGTGAGGTGGTGTTATAGAGGACAGTACAGGTGTGAGGTGGTATTATAGGGAGAGGACAGTACAGGTGTGAGGTGGTATTATAGAGGACAGTACAGGTGTGAGGTGGTATTACAGGTAGAGGACAGTACAGGTGTGAGGTGGTGTTATAGAGGACAGTACAGGTGTGAGGTGGTATTATAGAGGACAGTACAGGTGTGAGGTGGTATTACAGATAGAGGACAGTACAGGTGTGAGGTGGTGTTATAGAGGACAGTACAGGTGTGAGGTGGTATTATAGGGAGAGGACAGTACAGGTGTGAGGTGGTATTATAGAGGACAGTACAGGTGTGAGGTGGTATTACAGGTAGAGGACAGTACAGGTGTGAGGTGGTGTTATAGAGGACAGTACAGGTGTGAGGTGGTGTTATAGAGGACAGTACAGGTGTGATGTGGTGTTATAGAGGACAGTACAGGTGTGAGGTGGTATTATAGGTAGAGGACAGTACAGGTGTGAGGTGGTATTATAGGAAGAGGACAGTACAGGTGTGAGGTGGTGTTATAGAGGACAGTACAGGTGTGAGGTGGTATTATAGGTAGAGGACAGTACAGGTGTGAGGTGGTATTACAGGTAGAGGACAGTACAGATGCGAGGTGGTATTATAGAGGACAGTACAGGTGTGAGGTGGTATTACAGGTAGAGGACAGTACAGGTGTGAGGTGGAGTTATAGAGGACAGTACAGGTGTGAGGTGGTATTATAGAGGACAGTACAGGTGTGATGTGGTGTTATAGAGGACAGTACAGGTGTGAGGTGGTATTATAGAGGACAGTACAGGTGTGAGGTGGTGTTAAAGAGGACAGTACAGGTGTGAGGTGGTATTATAGGTAGAGGACAGTACATGTGTGAGGTAATATTATAGGTAGAGTACAGTACAGGTGTGAGGTGATATTATAGAGGACAGTACAGGTGTGAGGTGATATTATAGAGGACAGTACAGGTGTGAGGTGGTGTTAAAAAGGACAGTACAGGTGTCTGTAGGACAGTAAAGGTGTGAGGTGGTAATATAGGTAGAGGACAGTACAGGTGTGAGGTGGTGTTATAGAGGACAGTACAGGTGTGAGGTGGTATTATAGGTAGAGGACAGTACAGGTGTGAGGTGGTATTATAGGTAGAGGACAGTACAGGTGTGAGTTGGTATTATAGGTAGAGGACAGTACAGGTGTGAGATGGTATTATAGGGAGAGGACAGTACAGGTGTGAGGTGGTATTATAGAGGACAGTACAGGTGTGAGGTGGTATTACAGGTAGAGGACAGTACAGGTGTGAGGTGGTGTTATAGAGGACAGTACAGGTGTGAGGTGGTGTTATAGAGGACAGTACAGGTGTGATGTGGTGTTATAGAGGACAGTACAGGTGTGAGGTGGTATTATAGGTAGAGGACAGTACAGGTGTGAGGTGGTATTATAGGAAGAGGACAGTACAGGTGTGAGGTGGTGTTATAGAGGACAGTACAGGTGTGAGGTGGTATTATAGGTAGAGGACAGTACAGGTGTGAGGTGGTATTACAGGTAGAGGACAGTACAGATGTGAGGTGGTATTATAGAGGACAGTACAGGTGTGAGGTGGTATTACAGGTAGAGGACAGTACAGGTGTGAGGTGGTGTTATAGAGGACAGTACAGGTGTGAGGTGGTATTATAGGGAGAGGACAGTACAGGTGTGAGGTGGTATTATAGAGGACAGTACAGGTGTGAGGTGGTATTACAGGTAGAGGACAGTACAGGTGTGAGGTGGTGTTATAGAGGACAGTACAGGTGTGAGGTGGTATTATAGAGGACAGTACAGGTGTGAGGTGGTATTACAGGTAGAGGACAGTACAGGTGTGAGGTGGTGTTATAGAGGACAGTACAGGTGTGAGGTGGTATTATAGGGAGAGGACAGTACAGGTGTGAGGTGGTATTATAGAGGACAGTACAGGTGTGAGGTGGTATTACAGGTAGAGGACAGTACAGGTGTGAGGTGGTGTTATAGAGGACAGTACAGGTGTGAGGTGGTGTTATAGAGGACAGTACAGGTGTGATGTGGTGTTATAGAGGACAGTACAGGTGTGAGGTGGTATTATAGGTAGAGGACAGTACAGGTGTGAGGTGGTATTATAGGAAGAGGACAGTACAGGTGTGAGGTGGTGTTATAGAGGACAGTACAGGTGTGAGGTGGTATTATAGGTAGAGGACAGTACAGGTGTGAGGTGGTATTACAGGTAGAGGACAGTACAGATGCGAGGTGGTATTATAGAGGACAGTACAGGTGTGAGGTGGTATTACAGGTAGAGGACAGTACAGGTGTGAGGTGGAGTTATAGAGGACAGTACAGGTGTGAGGTGGTATTATAGAGGACAGTACAGGTGTGATGTGGTGTTATAGAGGACAGTACAGGTGTGAGGTGGTATTATAGGTAGAGGACAGCACAGGTGTGAGGTGGTATTATAGGAAGAGGACAGTACAGGTGTGAGGTGGTGTTATAGAGGACAGTACAGGTGTGAGGTGGTATTATAGGTAGAGGACAGTACAGGTGTGAGGTGGTGTTATAGAGGACAGTACAGGTGTGATGTGGTGTTATAGAGGACAGTACAGGTGTGAGGTGGTATTATAGAGGACAGTACAGGTGTGAGGTGGTATTACAGGTAGAGGACAGTACAGGTGTGAGGTGGTGTTATAGAGGACAGTACAGGTGTGAGGTGGTGTTATAGAGGACAGTACAGGTGTGAGGTGGTATTACAGATAGAGGACAGTACAGGTGTGAGGTGGTGTTATAGAGGACAGTACAGGTGTGATGTGGTGTTATAGAGGACAGTACAGGTGTGAGGTGGTATTACAGATAGAGGACAGTACAGGTGTGAGGTGGTGTTATAGAGGACAGTACAGGTGTGAGGTGGTATTATAGGTAGAGGACAGTACAGGTGTGAGGTGGTGTTATAGAGGACAGTACAGGTGTGAGGTGGTGTTATAGAGGACAATACAGGTGTGAGGTGGTATTACAGGTAGAGGACAGTACAGGTGTGAGGTGGTATTATAGGTAGAGGACAGTACAGGTGTGAGGTGGTGTTATAGGTAGAGGACAGTACAGGTGTGATGTGGTGTTATAGAGGACAGTACAGGTGTGAGGTGGTATTATAGGTAGAGGACAGTACAGGTGTGAGGTGGTGTTATAGAGGACAGTACAGGTGTGAGATGGTATTATAGGTAGAGGACAGTACAGGTGTGAGGTGGTATTACAGGTAGAGGACAGTACAGGTGTGAGGTGGTGTTATAGAGGACAGTGCAGGTGTGAGATGGTATTACAGGTAGAGGACAGTACAGGTGTGAGGTGGTGTTATAGAGGACAGTACAGGTGTGAGATGGTATTATAGGTAGAGGACAGTACATGTGTGAGGTGGTGTTAAAGAGGACAGTACAGGTGTGAGGTGGTATTACAGGTAGAGGACAGTACAGGTGTGAGGTGGTGTTATAGAGGACAGTACAGGTGTGAGGTGGTGTTATAGAGGACAGTACAGGTGTGATGTGGTGTTATAGAGGACAGTACAGGTGTGAGGTGGTATTATAGGTAGAGGACAGTACAGGTGTGAGGTGGTATTATAGGAAGAGGACAGTACAGGTGTGAGGTGGTGTTATAGAGGACAGTACAGGTGTGAGGTGGTATTATAGGTAGAGGACAGTACAGGTGTGAGGTGGTATTACAGGTAGAGGACAGTACAGATGTGAGGTGGTATTATAGAGGACAGTACAGGTGTGAGGTGGTATTACAGGTAGAGGACAGTACATGTGTGAGGTGGTGTTAAAGAGGACAGTACAGGTGTGAGGTGGTATTATAGGTAGAGGAAAGTACAGGTGTGAGGTGATATTATAGAGGACAGTACAGGTGTGAGGTGATATTATAGAGGACAGTACAGGTGTGAGGTGATATTATAGAGGACAGTACAGGTGTGAGGTGGTGTTGAAGAGGACAGTACAGGTGTCTGTAGGACAGTAAAGGTGTGAGGTGGTAATATAGGTAGAGGACAGTACAGGTGTGAGGTGGTGTTATAGAGGACAGTACAGGTGTGAGGTGGTATTATAGGTAGAGGACAGTACAGGTGTGAGGTGGTATTATAGGTAGAGGACAGTACAGGTGTGAGGTGGTGTTATAGAGGACAGTACAGGTGTGAGGTGGTGTTATAGAGGACAGTACAGGTGTGATGTGGTGTTATAGAGGACAGTACAGGTGTGAGGTGGTATTATAGGTAGAGGACAGTACAGGTGTGAGGTGGTATTATAGGAAGAGGACAGTACAGGTGTGAGGTGGTGTTATAGAGGACAGTACAGGTGTGAGGTGGTATTATAGGTAGAGGACAGTACAGGTGTGAGGTGGTATTACAGGTAGAGGACAGTACAGATGTGAGGTGGTATTATAGAGGACAGTACAGGTGTGAGGTGGTATTACAGGTAGAGGACAGTACATGTGTGAGGTGGTGTTATAGAGGATAGTACAGGTGTGAGGTGGTATTATAGGTAGAGGAAAGTACAGGTGTGAGGTGATATTATAGAGGACAGTACAGGTGTGAGGTGATATTATAGAGGACAGTACAGGTGTGAGGTGATATTATAGAGGACAGTACAGGTGTGAGGTGGTGTTGAAGAGGACAGTACAGGTGTCTGTAGGACAGTAAAGGTGTGAGGTGGTAATATAGGTAGAGGACAGTACAGGTGTGAGGTGGTGTTATAGAGGACAGTACAGGTGTGAGGTGGTATTATAGGTAGAGGACAGTACAGGTGTGAGGTGGTATTATAGGTAGAGGACAGTACAGGTGTGAGTTGGTATTATAGGTAGAGGACAGTACAGGTGTGAGGTGGTATTATAGGTAGAGGACAGTACACGTGTGAGGTGGTATTATAGGGAGAGGACAGTACAGGTGTGAGGTGGTATTATAGAGGACAGTACAGGTGTGAGGTGGTATTACAGGTAGAGGACAGTACAGGTGTGAGGTGGTGTTATAGAGGACAGTACAGGTGTGAGGTGGTGTTATAGAGGACAGTACAGGTGTGAGGTGGTATTACAGATAGAGGACTGTACAGGTGTGAGGTGGTGTTATAGAGGACAGTACAGGTGTGATGTGGTTTTATAGAGGACAGTACAGGTGTGAGGTGGTATTACAGATAGAGGACAGTACAGGTGTGAGGTGGTGTTATAGAGGACAGTACAGGTGTGAGGTGGTATTATAGGTAGAGGACAGTACAGGTGTGAGGTGGTGTTATAGAGGACAGTACAGGTGTGAGGTGGTGTTATAGAGGACAGTACAGGTGTGAGGTGGTATTACAGATAGAGGACTGTACAGGTGTGAGGTGGTGTTATAGAGGACAGTACAGGTGTGATGTGGTTTTATAGAGGACAGTACAGGTGTGAGGTGGTATTACAGATAGAGGACAGTACAGGTGTGAGGTGGTGTTATAGAGGACAGTACAGGTGTGAGGTGGTATTATAGGTAGAGGACAGTACAGGTGTGAGGTGGTGTTATAGAGGACAGTACAGGTGTGAGGTGGTGTTATAGAGGACAATACAGGTGTGAGGTGGTATTACAGGTAGAGGACAGTACAGGTGTGAGGTGTAATAGGTAGAGGACAGTACAGGTGTGATGTGGTGTTATAGAGGACAGTACAGGTGTGAGCTGGTATTATAGGTAGAGGACAGTACAGGTGTGAGGTGGTGTTATAGAGGACAGTACAGGTGTGAGATGGTATTATAGGTAGAGGACAGTACATGTGTGAGGTGGTGTTAAAGAGGACAGTACAGGTGTGAGGTGGTATTACAGGTAGAGGACAGTACAGGTGTGAGGTGGTGTTATAGAGGACAGTACAGGTGTGAGGTGGTGTTATAGAGGACAGTACAGGTGTGATGTGGTGTTATAGAGGACAGTACAGGTGTGAGGTGGTATTATAGGTAGAGGACAGTACAGGTGTGAGGTGGTATTATAGGAAGAGGACAGTACAGGTGTGAGGTGGTGTTATAGAGGACAGTACAGGTGTGAGGTGGTATTATAGGTAGAGGACAGTACAGATGTGAGGTGGTATTATAGAGGACAGTACAGGTGTGAGGTGGTATTACAGGTAGAGGACAGTACAGGTGTGAGGTGGTGTTATAGAGGACAGTACAGGTGTGAGGTGGTATTATAGAGGACAGTACAGGTGTGAGGTGGTATTACAGGTAGAGGACAGTACAGGTGTGAGGTGGTGTTATAGAGGACAGTACAGGTGTGAGGTGGTATTATAGGGAGAGGACAGTACAGGTGTGAGGTGGTATTATAGAGGACAGTACAGGTGTGAGGTGGTATTACAGGTAGAGGACAGTACAGGTGTGAGGTGGTGTTATAGAGGACAGTACAGGTGTGATGTGGTGTTATAGAGGACAGTACAGGTGTGATGTGGTATTATAGGTAGAGGACAGTACATGTGTGAGGTGGTATTATAGGAAGAGGACAGTACAGGTGTGAGGTGGTGTTATAGAGGACAGTACAGGTGTGAGGTGGTATTATAGGTAGAGGACAGTACAGGTGTGAGGTGGTATTACAGGTAGAGGACAGTACAGATGTGAGGTGGTATTATAGAGGACAGTACAGGTGTGAGGTGGTATTACAGGTAGAGGACAGTACAGGTGTGAGGTGGTGTTATAGAGGACAGTACAGGTGTGAGGTGGTATTATAGAGGACAGTACAGGTGTGATGTGGTGTTATAGAGGACAGTACAGGTGTGAGGTGGTATTATAGGTAGAGGACAGTACAGGTGTGAGGTGGTATTGTAGGTAGAGGACAGTACAGGTGTGAGGTGGTGTTATAGAGGACAGTACAGGTGTGAGGTGGTATTATAGGTAGAGGAAAGTACAGGTGTGAGGTGATATTATAGAGGACAGTACAGGTGTGAGGTGATATTATAGAGGACAGTACAGGTGTGAGGTGATATTATAGAGGACAGTACAGGTGTGAGGTGGTGTTGAAGAGGACAGTACAGGTGTGAGGTGGTATTATATAGGTAGAGGACAGTACAGGTGTGAGGTGGTGTTATAGAGGACAGTACAGGTGTGAGGTGGTATTATAGGTAGAGGACAGTACAGGTGTGAGGTGGTATTATAGGTAGAGGACAGTACAGGTGTGAGTTGGTATTATAGGTAGAGGACAGTACAGGTGTGAGTTGGTATTATAGGTAGAGGACAGTACAGGTGTGAGGTGGTATTATAGGGAGAGGACAGTACAGGTGTGAGGTGGTATTATAGAGGACAGTACAGGTGTGAGGTGGTATTACAGGTAGAGGACAGTACAGGTGTGAGGTGGTGTTATAGAGGACAGTACAGGTGTGAGGTGGTGTTATAGAGGACAGTACAGGTGTGAGGTGGTATTACAGATAGAGGACAGTACAGGTGTGAGGTGGTGTTATAGAGGACAGTACAGGTGTGATGTGGTGTTATAGAGGACAGTACAGGTGTGAGGTGGTATTACAGATAGAGGACAGTACAGGTGTGAGGTGGTGTTATAGAGTACAGTACAGGTGTGAGGTGGTATTATAGGTAGAGGACAGTACAGGTGTGAGGTGGTGTTATAGAGGACAGTACAGGTGTGAGGTGGTGTTATAGAGGACAGTACAGGTGTGAGGTGGTGTTATAGAGGACAATACAGGTGTGAGGTGGTATTACAGGTAAAGGACAGTACAGGTGTGAGGTGGTATTATAGGTAGAGGACAGTACAGGTGTGATGTTATAGAGGACAGTACAGGTGTGAGGTTGTGTTATAGAGGACAGTACAGGTGTGAGGTGGTGTTATAGAGGACAGTACAGGTGTGAGGTGGTGTTATAGAGGACAGTACAGGTGTGAGGTGGTGTTATAGAGGACAGTACAGGTGTGAGGTGGTGTTATAGAGGACAGTACAGGTGTGAGGTGGTATTATAGATAGAATATAATTAATTGGCAGATTCCTCCTGTTGACCTGGATGGAATTATGTGATCCTTCCTTAACCCATAGGAAGCCCCACCCAATTATTATTGTTGTAAACGGTTGAAAACCTCAGTGACGCTGCCCGTGATATTATTTGTTTTGATCTCTTGAGTCCTCTGTCTATATCTATGGGTATACAGGGTTACGTAGGTAGAGGTACCTATTATCTCACCTGCCGAAGGTGGGCCCGATGAAGGTGGGGTGACGGAACATGGCAGCTGCACCCAGGAATGTTCCAAGGCCCAGCGGTGTCCCTTGGTGCTGGGCCGAGTGGTTGCTATGGTGAGGAGCCAGACCAGGAAACGCGGTGGTCCAGGCAGACTCCAGGGCGGGGTGGTGGTGCGTGGAGAAGGGACCCCCATCCAGGTAGTGGCTTAGGGGGTGCGTGGCAGACAGGGGCCCAGGGAAAGGGTGGCCAGGGGGGTATGTCTGGACACCTGCCTTCTCACGCTTACGCCACTTAGCACGACGATTCTGAAACCACACCTGTGGAAAGAGAGTGGGAGTGAGGTCAGAGGTCAGGCTAGAACATATAGGCTACATGTAATTATGTAGGTTTAGTTTCTGTAGATTGAGTGAAGAGCATAGAATACTCTGTAAATCTTTTCCCTGTTAAAATGTACAGTATTATACCGGCACCAGAGTTGCCAGCTTAAATCTGTCATTTTTCTGTAACATACACTCACCGAGCAGATTATTGGACATTTGCATTTATTAGGTACACCACCCTGTTCACTATAATGGGTCGCTTCCGACAGTCACTTGGCTGTGTCTTGTTATTTTAAGCAGACAGACAGGCATCGAGGCATTCAGTTACTGTTTCATTGACTATTAGAATGGGCAAAACGAGTGACCTAAGAGACGTTGAGCGCGGTATGATCGTCGTCTCCAGGCACGCCGGATCCAGTATCTCAGAAACGGCCGGCTTCCTGAGCTTTTCACGCACAACAGTGTCCAGGGTTTACTGAGAACGGTGTGAGAAACAAAAAACATCCAGTCAGCGGCAGTCCTGTGGGCGACAACAGCTCGTTGATGAGAGAGGTTCGAAGGAGAATGGCAAGAGTCGTGCAAGCTAACAGGCGGGCTACAAACAGACAAATAACGGCGCAGTACAAACGTGGTGTGCACGGAACGCACCACTCGTCAATCCTAGTTCACGGATTGGTTATTGCAGTAGACGCCCACACCGGGTTCCACTCCTATCAGCTTAAAACAACAGGAAGCTGCGGCTCCAGAGGGCACACGATCACCCACCAAAACTGGACACTTGAGGAGTGGAAAAACATTGCCTGGATCATGACAGTGAGTTCAGTTTACTTGAGAGGCCTGGTCAGTCCCCAGACCTCAACCCAATAGAGCATCTCTGGGATGACATGGGACAGGCTGTTGGCAGCATGAAGGCAGCTTGATAAAACACCGGTGCACTGGCATTCTCGTTAGGTTTAGTGGCTCAAGAGTACGACCCACAATTTAGTTTAGAGGTATGTGTAATGTGTGATATATGTTAATATATGGTAATATATGGGTCATATCTTTTGAACTGATAGAATCAAGACACTTGTCTGTAGTAATGGTGAAAACATACCTGTCAATTATTATCAGGGTGATGTTTTTCTGTCTCACTGCAAGACATTTACGAGCAATTAAGAGCAGACCGAAATGGCTTGTGTCAACTTCAGCTAGCTAACGTTAACTAGCTAACATTAGCTAGCTACCTGGGTTAGCTAGCTAGCTAGGTTAGCTAATAAAACATGCAGTAATTTAATGTTGGCAAGCAATAAAGATACTTATAAACAAGTCAAGGTACCTACTCAGCAGCAGCCGCTTCAAGAAGATACACTATATATACAAAAGTATGTGGACCCCTCTTCAAATTAGGGGATTTGGCTGTTTCAGCCACACGCTTTGTTGACAGGTGTATAAAATCAAGGACACAGCCATGCAATCTCCATAGACAAACATTGGCAGTAGAATGGCGCGGACTGAAGATCTCAGTGACCTTTAACGTCGCACCGTCATAGGATGCCACCTTTCCAACAAGTCATTTTGTCAAATTCCTGCCCTGCTAGAGCTGCCCCGGGCAACTGTAAGTGCTGTTACTGAGAAATGAAAACATCTAGGAGCAACAACGACTAAGCCGCAAAGTGGTAGGCCACACAATCTCACAGAGTAGGACCGAGTAGCGAGTACAAATGTTTTTTTCCTCAGTTACAACACTCACTACTGAGGTTCAATCTGCTTCTGGAAGCGACATCAGCACAAGAACTGTTCGGGCCCCTCAGTTCCAGTGAAGGGACATCTTAATGCTACCGCCTACAATGACATTCTAGATGGTCCTGTGCTTCCAACTTTTGTGGCAACAGTTTGGGGAAGGGCCTTTCGAGGTTTGTTGATATTGTGGAGAACTTGACAGGCCTGCACAGAGCCCTGACCTCAACCCCATCGATCACCTTAGGGATTCATTGGAACACCGACTGCGAACCAGGCCTAATCACCCAGCATCAGTGCCTGACCTCCATCGTGCTCTTGTGGCTAAAATGAAGAAAGTCCCGGCAGCAATATTCCAACATCTAGTGGAAAGCCTTCCCAGAAAAGTTGTGGCTGTTATAGCAGCAAAGGCGAGATCAACTTCATATTAATGCCCATGATTTTGGGAATGGGATGTTCGACGAGCACGTGCCCACATACGTTTTGGCCATGTAGTGTACGTGGTGACATACATTAGTTTGGAATCCAGGGAAACCCTCTGACACATTGACCCTGATCCGGCGGAAGTTCCTGTGTAAACGGAAGATCCCATCTCCCAGTCGATGAGGTGACAAACAGGCGGAAAGTCAGCGGTAATTACACGTGCACTAAAACCCGCGCGCCCTCTCGGTCAGTTAGTTTAAAGTGAAGTAATTAAAAGCAGTTCCCGCTGCAGTCTAACTGAGAGACTGAGATTGGCGTGGCACACGGTAATTAAGAATTGTGTTCACAAAAGGTGGAGAGAATAACGGCTGAACAGAGTCCAATAGCAATTAGACTAATGCGCTTTAAATTAAATTCTTCAAAATGTGGAACAAGTCATACCCAAAGAATATTTAACTTTCCCACGCCCCTCCCCCTTTCCCACGCCCTCCCCCTTTCCTAGTTTGAGACAGGAGTCTACAAATGTCAACAGTAAGAGAAAGTGAACGATATTAGCCCTGAACACACACACACACACACACACACTACTCCCGGTGAAAGTGTTTAGCATTACATGGCCCCTCGGGAATTTATGAGTTTTTATCACCTCCCGATGCGCCCGTTAAGTGCCTTGTTCACCGACAGTTCTGCGAGGAGACATCTGTTGTTTTATACCGGCTATAACCCCAGACGGAGCATCGCCGTGTTTGAACTGTCTCTTTGGTTATGAGCCCCGGGCCAAGCCACGCTCACAATGGATAGATGGGATAGGAGGGGAGAGAAAAGGGGGAGGGGTAAAGGGAGAGCAAACACCTTTAATGGTCTCTCTCATTGGCTCCATGTGCAAAGCATCGGTTCAATGAGTCTCTATTGCAATCACAAAATGGGAAATCAAATAACATTATCCCAGCCACCCTTCTGCCCTTCTCTGTCTCTCTCCATCTCCATCTCCATCTCCCTCTCTCTCTCTCACTCACTCCCTCTCTCTCTCTCTCACTCACTCCCTCTCCACCTCTTATACCTTTCTCTCTCTCGCTCTCTCTCTCTCTCTCTCTCTCTCTCTCTCTCTCTGTCTCTCTCTCTGTCTCTCTCTTTCTCTCTCTCTGTCTCTCTCTCCATCTCCATCTTCCCCTCCCTCTCTCTCTCACTCCCTCTCCACCTCTTATACCTTTCTCTCTCTCGCTCTCTCTCTCTGTCTCTCTCTTTCTCTCTCTCTCTGTCTCTCTCCATCTCCCCCTCCCCCTCTCTCTCTCACTCCCTCTCCACCTCTTATACCTTTCTCTCTCTCTCGCTCTCTCTCTGTCTCTTTCTCTCTCTCTCTCTCTGTCTCTCTCTCTCGTTCTCTCTCTCTCTCTCTCTCTCTCAATTTCAATTCATTGTAAAGTGCTTTATTGTCAAAGCAAATTAAATAGATAATAAACAAAAGTGAAATAAACAATAAAAAAATAACAGTTAACATTACACTAACAAAAATTCCAAAAGAATAAAGACATTTCAAATGTCATATTATGTGTATGTACAGTGTTGTAATGATGTGCAAATAGTCTCTCTCTCACTCTCTGTCACTCTCCCTCTCCCCTATCTCATTCCCGCAATGGGAATTCAAACACAATTTTCTCCCTGAGAATAGCCCATGTTTGCTCTCACGCTAAGTGCGCTTTTATAAATCGTCCGTATCCGCTTAATTGCCGTTAAAACGTCCCTTGGCGCATGTAATAACTTCCAATAACAGGAAGGAGCTTCGCTACGCAGCGATTGGGGTCATTTAACACATTTTGGGTTAATAAATCACTCAGACTCTCATAAAGACTTTTCTCCGGCTACTGTCTGGTAAGGTGAGGCGGCAGGTAGCCTAATGGTTAGAGCGTTGGACTTGTTGCAAGAGCTGACAAGGTACAAATCTGTTGTTCTGACCCTGAACAGGCAGTTAACCCACTGTTCCTAGGCTGTCATTGAAAATAATAATTTGTTCTTAACTGACTTGCCCAGTTAAATAAAGGTAAAAAAACATTTATAAAAAGGTCTGAATTGTAGCCTGGTGTATGCATCATTTCAACAAAAATATATAAATAATAATGTAAGCATATTGGAAATAAAAAATAATTATAGACTTTGTAAAAGTATTATTCTATAGTCTATGAAGGTATGTAAATCTGAATATGATTTTAAATTACGCTATAGGCCTACATTGTATAAATACGCATCGGATGTTTTATTTTAATTATTATAACATAAACTAGAACAGCCTAATAATAAAGAGGGTATTATTTAATCTTATTCTAAGTGGTACTGTTCTTTAAATTCGTTTCTAATGTGGTAGCCTATATATTTCAATTACCCATTTGAAATGTGTAAGTGTTAAGGCGTTTTAGTTGAAAGCGACAGACAGCCATAATTGCAGCAATAAAACGTTAAAAGGCCACTTACTTGCACGCGCGCCTCGGTCAGATCCAGCCGCATCGCAAGCTCCTCTCTGAAAAGGCAGGAAAATAGGTTACCTTTTGTGACCGAGAACTAGGCTGTTTTTCTTCTTCTGTCCTAGCCCCACTGGTAACAATACAAGAAAATAGTTATTTTTCAGACATGGAAAACCCACAGCGAAATGAAGGTCCTTTTTGCTATTTTCCCTGGTAAGGTTTGAGAGAAATTGTCGGGTTGATCGTATTGTAATCTGTCTTTTCTTCGCCAAAATAGCTCCCTTATACAACGGGTTTTCTTTAGAGTCAATGGAAATACTGCTATCCAAGCGTTTACAAAGACATCGAGTGCTTGGCTGAAAGAGAAGTCTATAGGCTGCACACATTGATTACCACAATTTCGCCTTAAAAACAATGAACGCACATTGACACAGAAACATGGCTCAACAATAACCTATGTATTGTTTGCTTCATGATGCTAGTGTTAAAATAATATATTTTTTAAATCGATTACTCCATTGTTTAAAACGTCACATGTTCCATTCACCATCTTAAATGTGTCTTATAGATAGATGATTTACCTTGCTGAAAGCGATTGGCTAACAGAATTCACCTGCCTGTCTGATATGTATATCCACCTGCCTGTCTGATATATATATCCACCTGCCTGTCTAATATATATATAGTTTATATATATATATATATATATATATATATATATATATATATAAATATATATATATGGATGGGAATTAATTTAGTCTGACATTCTGAATCCTGTTGTAAATGCACCACTGAACACTAATATTACGTTATGTAATAGTATACAACTATAATAAGAGAAATGTCATCTCAATCTAAATAGTCAAAGCTACATGTTCATGGGGTCCTGAAAACACATAGGTTAGCTAAATATATTCGTTTTATAGAACAATATTAGGCTTTCATGTTTGGCTGAAAAAAAGAAAATAGATATATTTGAAATTCACCTCTATACATTTAATTGCATCAAAAAATAAATAGCACCAACTCATTTATGTCCACACAAAAAAAACACTCATCTAGACCAGCCTAAGCAGTGACTCACTCATCTAGACCAGCCTAAGCAGTGACTCACTCATCTAGACCAGCCTAAGCAGTGACTCACTCATTTAGACCAGCCTAAGCAGTGACTCATTCACCATTCTTCATGAAGCTTCATTCGAAAAACTGATTTGCCTTTGCGTGAAAGTCAGTAACAGGTGGATTTGTGTAGACTTGCTCGAATTGGATGTGTTTTCCCTCTAGATACGTATGCCCAAGCACCAGCTAATGGAGGGAAACAACGGAGTTGAGCATCACCGTGTGTGTGTGTGTGTGTGTGCGCGCGCGCGTGCGTGCGTGCGTGTTGTACCCTTGCGCTTGGGCAGGCCCAGAAACGTAATTTGCGTTGAATAGAACAGCATTACGCACACGGTAAATCGAGCTGCAACCAGTTTATTTTCCCTTCAAGAATAATGTCCATATTGACAACAAAGAGACGAGGTAAATGTGACAAAACGGTTTGGTGTTCCCACTTTGGGCCTTATGTAAGGCCTGGGTTCGGCTGGACAGTATACCTGTCAATGCGCCAGTGTCAAATTACAGACGGGCTGAAATACGTTATCAGTGGATAAACAATTGACTGTTTTCTACAAACAAACAAAAATATAATAATAATTATAATATAAATGGTATGATGATAAAGGGTTTTAATGTCGTTACCCCAGACATATCTAGATTAAAATATGCATCAGAAATTATAACTTGCAGGCCAGGTTTATGCATGAATTGATCTCGTGTCCAACCCAATCTCACACTCAATTCGTACAAATATGTAAAACAATGTAATATACACCAGCTTTGTGAAATTCTTTCACAATTTTAGAAGATATATGTTTGCCTCTGGTATTTGTATCTCAGGCCCTGTAAAGATAAAACAATGTTATTTTTTTTTACCAACTTTAATTATTCCGTAATTACTATTATTATTGCTATCATTATTATAACAGCCTACTGCTACTTGCTGTTCGTTGACGTAGCCTACACGATACATTGTAAGGTGAAATAGAAACGTCTATCCAAATCGTGTATTTAAAGAAATGTTATGAGACTTTGTCGGGTTACATTGTTGTATGTACGTTGAATAAATGATTTCGTTCATATGAGACACGTCTCATATGAATAATTTAGTTTGTGCTGTAGCATGGGTGACAGTGTGTTACTGTTCTCTTGCCCACTCCATACGTTTTTGGATTGACAATGGCAACCGAGTAGGCAAAAACACCAAACAGCTATTGGACTGTGACTGTACCTGGTGAAGACGTCGGGGTAGTGTGTCTTCCGGAAAGCCTTCTCCAGCTCCTCCAGCTGATAGCTGGTGAATGTAGTCCTGTATCTTCTTTGCTTGCGTTTTAGCATCCCTTCGTCCGAGTCACTGCCTGCCGACAGACACACGCTGTCCTCGCCGTCCCTCACGTCTCCATCCCCGGCGTGGATGCTCTCCCTCTCCCCGTCCTTCGGGGATAGACCCATCGCCTCCCCACAGCTCTCCTCTTCTTTCCCCACGTCCTCGAACTTCATCAGCCCTAGTCTCAGCCCGGGCCCATCCTCCGGCACACCAGCGGGGCTCTGACCTCCCTCTCCCTGGCTTAGGGACGCGTTCTCCCGGTATGACTTGCTCCGGCTAATGCTCACCTGTGGAGCCTGGTTGATTTTGAGACTCTCGCAGGCTTGGTCCACCAGAAGCCTTTCCCTATCAAATTTCTCATCGAGGTCGTGAACTAAAACCCGTCCGTGGTCCAGGTACTTCCCGCCTGGTCCGTAGAGTCGGCGCAGCTTTGGTGGAAGGTGCATGTCTGTGTCTGTTGATAGGTGGTCTTTAGCTGAGCCTATGGGGAGGGTGACAGAAGTATGGATAGGTTGAAGCGACATGTGTCAACAGGCCTGCGCATTGTTCAACGCAAAGCGTCGCACAAGGCATCATTGATCATGTTCGAATAGACTTGGACATGTATTGTTTCTGTCTACAGTTTCATGCACCTTAGAGTATGTATATCGTATTGACGATAAAGTTTACTTTTGGTCCCTGAAAAAGTGCTTAAAAGTGACAAATATCCTATTTTCAACACAGTCACACAACCTCAGACACTCTCGGTTCTGATGCACCCAATGCTGTCGATGGTTTATTAACATGTTATAGACACACACCGTATTGCCTATATTCAACACCAAAAATGTTTTCCCGGAACATGTAGCAAACCTTTCCCCAGATGGAAAGCCATGCATGTTTTCATGAACGTTTAGCGGTGGTTGTCTTACCTTCGGTCTGCTTGTCGTCCTCCTGTCTCCCGGGTAGAGCTGTCAAACTTTGCGCCCCTATCAGCCTGACTTTACAGGGACTCCGTCGGCCCAGAATACTGTCGATGCAGTAGGAGGAGAGCAGAGTGAGCGGTTTACTCTTACTGTCTCCCCGGTCGTGGATATCTTCTTCGAATTGACTAGTCATTTTTTATCCGTTTAGTGAAACGCTTGGTCGGAAGTAGCCTAAATGTATTTCTCACTTACTCATTCACTCACTAATTTACTCATTCAACCTCTCTCGCTCTCTCGCTCTCTCGCTCTATCTTTTCTTCTCTCTGTCTGTCGCTCCGAGATCGTTCCTCTCTCACACTCTCACTCTCTCTCTCTCTCTCTCTCCCTACCCAACCTTTAATTAAAGACACTGTTGGCTGGCTCTCAAGCTCCGCTATCTGCTTGCTCACATTGACGTGTGTTATAGCGTCCCTGATTGGTTCATGTGTAGGTGAAAGAGCAACTTTATATATTTTTGTATATTATGGTAATTTTGGAGAAACGGAGGAAAAAAAACAGAGCTCGCGATGGAACCCTGCTCCCATGGACTGAACTCATATTTGACTCTATGCAGGTGTGGCCCATACTGTTTAACTACAATTAATGATAGGTTGCTAATAATGATCATAAAAGTAATATTAATGACAATATTAATAACAATAGTCATAATATTCATACTATTAATATTAGTGTAATAATAATATGCATAATAATACATATCTTCTTTTGAAATATGTATTATCTTGTTGCGTTAAATAATCACGTATCAAAATTCAGCCCTTCAGTTAAGTGGAACCCGTTTGGAGATGTTAAATCTAGTCCTTCATTTACTGTGAGCCTTTTCCCATACCTCTGTAAACTCCAGTGGGCCTTTTTCCATCCCTCTGTAAACTCCAGTGGGCCTTTTTCCATCCCTCTGTAAACTCCAGTGGGCCTTTTTCCATATCTCTGTAAACTCCAGTGGGCCTTTTTCCATCCCTCTGTAAACTCCAGTGGGCCTTTTTCCATACCTCTGTAAACTCCAGTGGGCCTTTTTCCATATCTCTGTAAACTCCAGCACCCTCATCTTATACTACTATAACTCAAGTCCTCAGATCAATGTCTAATAATGAGAGAAGAGAAAAATGACCAAGATGTATGTAATCTTATTCCCAATAATAGTGACACATTTGATCCTGCATAGAAGGATGAATGTAAACTAAGAGTTTGATGTTGTTTATTCCCACAAATTAAAGAAAAAAACACGGGACAAAATGTCAAACTATAGATGTTCTGTAATAGAATAAGGCTTTTTACAGGATGTTCTTTTATAGGACAACACTCTTCCTTTCAACTAATAATTGCCTCAGATTATCTTAAAATAAGACCAAAAGATCCCTGAAATAACTACCAGAATTATCATAACAATTTGATCATTTGATTGCTATTGATTACCCCAAAATGCTCTCGAACACTTCTGTAAGCCTTGTCACCTTCCATTTCTCTCGCGCCACACACACACACACACACACACACACAGACACACACACACACACACACACACACACACACACACACACACACACACACACACACACACACACACACACACACACACACACACACACACACACACACACACACTGCAACAGGCGAACACCGAACACTAATTGCCTGGCCTCTCTCTGGCAATTGCAGAGGCGATCAGATGGTCCGTGCGCCGGATGATTGATTTAAAAAGTAAAGGTGGCGATGATGAGAAGGCGTGAGGGGAGCCCGGACGCCGTGCAGGCTCGCTCCAGAGAGGGGCAGATGGCTCGAGAATGTCATTTTAAATGAAAGTCTATTTAACCCGCTGCGAATAGCGTGACCCCATCCTTCGCCTAGCGAGCCCATCACTGTTAAAAATATCATTTTCTGAATTCAATCCCAAAACTTCAACAAGCTGCAATTTACACTCTTTTCTGATGCTGCTTCTGTTCCTCTGTATAGCTGCCCAGTTACTAAGATTCAGCCGAACATGAAACATAACAACAAAACATATCTTGAGAAATGTTTAAAAACGTTTTAAAAGTGATAGGTTATAGTTTGAGCTCTCGGTCATGGATTTCCACGAACGGCATAGATTTGTTTGTGAAAATAAAATGAATGTTTTTCTCTGTATAGGGCGCAAGGGTGATCGATCAAGATTAACGTCGACATTTAACATCTATCCATGTCCTGAGGATGTCTGGAAATAAGCGCTATTACCATCAAGTAGGATTCGGTCTTGCCAGAGTAATGTGGACAGGGATGGCCGATGGGCGTAATCACATGTCTCTGGTTCAGAAGGTTACGTGTTCAATCCTGGTGTCCTTGTTTTAACCGCTTCCCAACCATTACCTAACCATTCCTAATGAGTGCCCAAACTTAATGTTTTTAACCCTGTCCCAACCATTACCTAACCATTCCTAATGAGTGCCCAAACTTAATGTTTTTAACCCTGTCCCAACCATTACCTAACCATTCCTAATGAGTGCCCAAACTTTATGTTTTTAACCCTGTCCCAAACTTGAACCCTTACCTTAACCATGCTGAATGAGTGTCTAAACTTAAATGTTTTTCACCCTGTTCCAAACCCTTAACCCTTATCTTAACCATTCAGAATGAGTGTCTAAACTAATGTTTTTAACCCTGTCCCAACCATTACCTAACCATTCCTAATGAGTGCCCAAACTTTATGTTTTTCACCCTGTTCCAAACCCTTAACCCTTATCTTAACCATTCAGAATGAGTGTCTAAACTAATGTTTTTAACCCTGTCTCAAACCTTAACCCTTACCTATGACCATTCAGAATGACTGCCTAAACTTAACCCTTAATTTCGAAATGTGATGTTTGGAGAAATGGAACGATACAGAGCACCAGGGGCAACAAAAACACGTTAAAAAGCATATTTCTGCAGTGATACTGTGAGATCTTGCTGAGGGCGCACGGTAGATCCATGGGCAAGGTTCCCCAAGACTAAGTTCTGTCATGAGACAATATTCACTAGGCTATATTGAATTCATTGAATTGAATACAATTCACGATGACATTATTTGTAGGCGTAATCTTGGGCCATTTTAAACGATTCAATCATCTTGGTGCAAATTGCAGGCAGCATATTGTCATGAATTCATTCCAATCATTCCAATCAGGCCTCCGACGCGTGGCCGTAACCAAAGGGCTCTAGCCAAATGCTCCTTACTTACTATTAGGCTACCAACAATTCGCCGCGTTTATTGAGTCAGAAACTTCAGGGCTCGTTTTATGCTCTCAGATCAACACAATAATGAGATTTATCAACAATATAAAATGTTCTGTTTTTCCCCCCTGCGTGTCACAAACAGATGCGGGTAATGCAGACGGGTATTTAGCGTCGCTATGTAATTTGGGGGGCAAAATTTGATTCATTTATCCGCGCTCTATTATTAACCCGTGAAAAGAGAGATGTCAGTCGCCATTTGAGCCAGCAGGACATCCGCGATTTGTATAAACGCACTAATTACGCCAATACACATTCGCGAGGGAAGATATAAGCGCAATTTTCACCGTTTAAAATGTCCCTCTAATAAGAGCGTATGCGGGTTGCAGAAGTTGGGGGAGGAGTGGAGGCAGTGCCCGACCGTGGCTCGTGCTCTTTCCGTTCCCATATCTCCCCCACTCAGTCACACTTTGCCACAGTGTCGGTTGTATTTTCATAACACGCTAATTTGATAATTTCTATACCCCCATGCACTTGTGAATTGTGTTGTTTTACAGTTTTGGTCCCAATTGGAATTTGTACAAGTGTAGCCTAATGTGCAACACAATAAGTACTAGAAACCATTTTCGCCAGAGGGTCATTTTTAAGACCATTTCTCTGTTTGTTGGCATAATGCAGAATATGCAAGTGTTCGGGTCAGTTTCAGCAGACTACTGATTTAGGGCCAGTTCTTCCACACCCCATCTCCAGTATGAGTTCAACAGAAACAGGTCCTGGGGCAGTGGTTAAGGACATGGCCTAACTATGAGTGCCGTTCACAATGCTTAGATGTTGGAACGTTTCCAGCCATGGTTCCATGGGTCACCGCTTAGCCATGTGAGCTTTGTGGGTGTGTGTGTGTGTGTGTGTGTGTGTGTGTTTGAGTGCATGGCTCTCTATCTCTCCCTGTCTATAGCCTAGTCATACTGTGTCGTCCGCACATATACAGTAAAAGGTTGGACCAACCATCTCCGTATCATTTCCATCCATTCTAAGGGCGCCATCTTCTGGACTAAACAACCTGTCCGTCATTGCATCTGGAGAGACGGAGAAATAGATCTGCCTAATAACCCACTAATAATAATCAGAGACTATGAACTGGAGTAATATTTAACTGGCAAGTGCTCATTACGAAATGTGAGGGTTTACGTCTCGATTTTAATTAATTAACATATTTTATTCAGTTGGTTAAGGCTGAAAATTACGCATAATTGCATAATTAATCAACAAGCCGAACTGGTGTTTTCCTTGGTAGTTAATGTGGGTTATCTTCTGCCATCAAACCACGTGATGATTCATGTCGCCTTCTACAAATGTTATGTTGGGGAAGAATGATTGTAGAATGTATGCGATTCAGGTATCATGTTCATTCTATGCACTGTGACTTTCTGAGATATAATATTTTGTTTATAGCCTATAAGCTCCAATTGTTTGCATGTCCAAGCAAGCCATGTTGACTTCCGGGGTCATGGCTAAAAGGGATCCAGCTTTTGTCAAATTAAGGCCCAGCAGGACAGTATATAGCATTTCAGCTAACCCTAACCCTTTTCCAAACCGTAAACTAATGATCCTAACCTGCTACGTTAATTATCCTAACCTGCTGAGTAAATGATCCTAACCTGCTACGTTAATTATCCTAACCTGCTGAGTAAATTATCCTAACCTGCTACGTGAATTATCCTAACCTGCTGAGTAAATTATCTCAACCTGCTACGTTAATTATCCTAACCTGCTACGTTAATTATCCTAACCTGCTACGTTAATTATCCTAACCTGCTGAGTAAATTATCCTAACCTGCTACGTGAATTATCCTAACCTGCTGAGTAAATTATCTCAACCTGCTACGTTAATTATCCTAACCTGCTACGTTAATTATCCTAACCTGCTACGTGAATTATCCTAACCTGCTACGTTAATTATCCTAACCTGCTACGTTAATTATCCTAACCTGCTGAGTAAATTATCCTAACCTGCTACGTGAATTATCCTAACCTGCTGAGTAAATTATCTCAACCTGCTACGTTAATTATCCTAACCTGCTACGTTAATTATCCTAACCTGCTACGTTAATTATCCTAACCTGCTGAGTAAATTATCCTAACCTGCTACGTGAATTATCCTAACCTGCTGAGTAAATTATCTCAACCTGCTACGTTAATTATCCTAACCTGCTACGTTAATTATCCTAACCTGCTACGTGAATTATCCTAACCTGCTACGTTAATTATCCTAACCTGCTACGTTAATTATCCTAACCTGCTACGAAAAGTCAAATCTGACTTTCAGTTGATGGAAGCTGGATACCTTACATCCATGAAGACTTCAAGGGCTAAAGCCAAGTAGCCAACACAGTCTCAGTTCTATCAGGTCACAGCACACCAATGTAACCAACCAACTAACCAACATATCTCTCTCTCTCTCTCTCTCTCTCAATTCAATTCAATTCAATTCAAAGAGCTTTATTGACATGGGAAACGCATGTTAACATTGCCAAAGCAAGTGAAGTAGATAATAAACAAAAGTGAAATAAACAATAAAAATGAACAGTAAACATTACACTCACAAAAGTTCAAAATAATAAAGATATTTCAAATGCCATATTATCTATATACAGTGTTGTAACGATGTGCAAATGGTTAAAAGTAAAAAATGGAAAATAAATAAACATAAATATGGGTTGTATTTACAATGGTGTTTGTTCTTCACTGGTTGCCCTTTTCTTGTGGCAACAGGTCACACATCTTGCTGCTGTGATGGCACACTGTGGTGTTTCACCCAGTAGATATGGAAGTTTATCAAAATTGGGTTTGTTTTCTAATTCTTTGTCGGTCTGTGTAATCTGAGGGAAATATGTGTCTCTTATATGGTCATATATTTGTCAGGAAGTTAGGAAGTGCAGCTCAGTTTCCACCTCATTTTTGTGGGCAGTGTGCACATAGCCTGTCTTCTCCTAAGAAACATGTCTGCCTACAGCGGTCTTTCTCAATAGCAAGGCTATGCTCGCTGAGTCTGTACCTCGTCAAAGCTTTCCTTAAATTTTGGTTAGTCACAGTGGTCAGGCATTCTGCCACTGTGTAAACTCTGTTCAGTGCCAAATAGCATTCTAGTTTGCTCAGTTTTTTTGTGAATTCTTTCCAACGTGTCAGGTATCTTTTTGTTTTCCCATGATTTGGTTGAGTCTAATATCTCTCTCTCTTAGTTGACTGACTGATTAGGCCTAATTGATTGTTGTTGTCCTGACATTGACCGTGTTCAGTTTTAATCTGACAGAATATGAGCCGTTAACGGAAGTTCCAGTCTCGTGGCCCCGCTGCGGGTGGTTTATCTTCTTCCTCTCGCTGGTATAATTGGATGCTGCTCCGCTCGGGAACGCTAGCAGGAGTAGAGAAAGAGAGCGAGCGAAACGAAGCGGGCTTTTAAAGGCGCTCTAAGCAAAAGATAATTAGCGGTTATTAACAGCCCCGCATATTGAGAGCGCGAGGGAGTCAATTTAATGACTTTGTTGGTTCAGAACTACAGGCGATGATCGAAACAACAAAGGCGACGGTGCACGCAGTCATCATCAAATCAGTAGGCCACATTTCCAACCATAATGCGGTCTGATAAAAAACAAAGGGATCTAATTTCACTCAACTGACTGGATAATTTGTCCCAATAATTGATGATTTAAATATTTCAAACCCAAGATTAGGCTTCATTCTCCTCAATGATTAAGTAAAAATACACGCAGGGCCCATCAAAGAAAAGCCTGTAAATTGTATTCTCTAAAGAGGTGCCCATGCATGGTGAACTTTATTCGTTGCACATCTGTTTTGGCCTGCATGTGTATCTGGAGGTGAAAGAAACGCACAGCTGTTTAGGCGAGGTGCTGGCTAGCGGAGTAAAACACACGAATAAGAAAACGAGAGCCTCACACTCTAGGAGCTCAGATGCAATCATTTATAACCAACGTTTGGACCGACAAGCTGTCTTCATCAGGATATAATGATACACACTGCGGGTCTCTAGTTTATATAGTTTGAAAGGACACACAGGTGTCTGTAATCATGGTCGGGTGTGGCTTGATTTAATTGGTTAATTTACAGATATAGATACAGTATAGTTTGAAAGGACACACAAGCGTCTGTAATCATGGTCGGGTATGGCTTGATTTCATTGGTTAATTTACAGATATAGATACAGTATAGTTTGAAAGGACACATAGGTGTCTGTAATCATGGTCGGGTGTGGCTTGATTTCATTAGTTCATTTACATATATAGATAGAACATACAAAAAGCATACGACCATAGACACAATGTGGCTACATAGACCTACACACATTTACAATGAATAGCAACATCACAATAATGGCTTCAGATCACAGTCTAAATTGGCCTGCATGTGTAACATCAATTATTCATGTTTTCTTGATTTGAACACTTATTTTGCTTTGATTATTATATTTCAAGAACCATTGAGCATTAAAATGGGGGACACCTAAATCCAGACGTGGGATTGAGTTGGGAATCCTTTGTACCTCACCTTGCTGCATGAGAGGTTATGTTTCCATAGCCTGTGTATTCCTTCTGTAAAGGACACATCCCGAAGACAGGGGTTTCAAAATCCCCATTCTCACATTTGAAAATATGTCATTATACGAAAAACGTTATTGGATATTGAGATAGCCTATATTATTAAATACACCACCAATAGCTTGGTTTTGTTTTATTTGGAAAATATTGATGTTCATTTCCTGCAATTCCTCGTTGTTTAAAAAGACTCATTGCATATTTTATGTATGCTATTTAATAATAATAATAATAATATGGAAAAGGAAAGTCTAGACACAATTTCCCCAAATGTTATTCTGCTACCAAATAGGCCTATTTTTTATTATTAAAATGTATTTGAACCCTCAATTTATATATACATATTCTATTTTACAGAAAGTGTGTAGATGCATTAATACGGACAGAGTCACACATTAAATGATTACTTCCCAATTTCTTTGACTCCTCGGATTTAGGTCATAGCTCAGTTTCTGGATGCCATAGAGATTAACCTAAGATATCCCCCATGTGCATCAGAGTCACTTCAGAGTCACGCGCAAGGGAGCCTGCAGATGACCAGGAGGAAAGATGTCTGTGGGGTCTACCCAAGCTCCTCTTCGATGCCAAGGAGTTTTAAATGAAGTAGAGTCGTGGAAGGGCCTGCTCTTAAATCCACGGCTGCTGGATAGGTCAGGCACTTGAGCAGCAGAAATCAAATCACATTTTATTTGTCACATGCGCCGAATTCAACAGGTTACAGTGAAATGCTTACTTACAAGCCCTTAACCAACCATACGTTAAGAAGTTAAGAAAGAAAAGTGTTAAGTAAAACAGATAAGTAGAAAAACAGAAGTAAAAGTAACAAATAATTGTATTTATTTTTTGGGTATTTAAACTTTATTTAACGAGGCAAGTCAGTTAAGAACAAATTGTTATTTACAATGATGGCCTACCAAAAGGCAAAACACCTCCTGCGGGGAAGGGGGCTGGGATAAAAAATAAAATAATATATATATATATACATATAAATATAGGACAAAACACACATCACGACAAAAGAGACAACACAACACTACATAAAGAGAGACCTAAGGCAACAACATATCAAGGCAGCAACACATGACATCACAGCATGGTAGTAGCACAACATGACAACAGCATGGTAGCAACACAAAATGGTAGCAGCACAAAACATGGTACAAACATTACTGGGCACAGACAACAGCACAAAGGGCAAGAAGGTAGAGACAACAATACATCACGCAAAGCAGCCACAACTGTCAGTAAGAGTGTCCATGATTGAGTCTTTGAATGAAGATATTGAGATAAAACTGTTCAGTTTGAGTGTTTGTTGCAGCTCGTTCCAGTCGCTAGCTGCAGCGAACTGAAAAGACAAGCGACCCAGGGATGTGTGTGCTTTAGGGACCTTTAACAGAATGTGACTGGCAGAATGGGTGTTGTATGTGGAGGATGAGGGCTGCAGTAGATATCTCAGATAGGGGGGAGTGAGGCCTAAGAGTGTTTTTTTTTTATAAATAAGCATCAACCAGTGGGTCTTGCGACGGGTATACAGAGATGACCAGTTTACGGAGAAGTATAGAGTGCAGTGATGTGTCCTAAAATGAGCATTGGTGGCAAATCTTATGGCCGAATGGTAAAGAACATCTAGCCACTCGAGAGCACCCTTACCTGCTGATCTATAAATTATGTCTCCATAATCTAGCATGGGTAGCATGGTCATCTGAATCAGGGTTAGTTGGCAGCTGGGGTGAAAGAGGAGCAATTTACGATAGAGGAAACCAAATCTAGATTTAACTTTAGCCTGCAGCTTTGATATTTGCTGAGAGAAAGACAGTGTACTGTCTAGCCATACTCCCAAGTAGTTGTATGAGGTGACTACCTCAAGCTCTAAACCCTCAGAAGTAGTAATCACACCTGTGGGGAGAGGGGCATTCTTCTTACCAAACCACATGACCTTTGTTTTGGAGGTGTTCAGAACAAGGTTAAGGGTAAAGAAAGCTTGTTGGACACTAAGAAATCTTTGTTGTAGAGCATTTAACACAAAATATGGGGGGGGGGGGGGGTGTAACAGTATAAGTTTAGACCGTCCCCTCGCCCATACCCGGGCGCGAACCAGGGACCTTCTGCACACATCAACAGTCACCCTCGAAGCATCGTTACCCATCGCTCCACAAAAGCCGCGGCCCTTGCAAGTGACGTCACCGATTGAAACGCTATTTAGCGCACACTGATAACTAAACTAGCCGTTTCACATCCGTTACAGGGGCATCTGAGTATAAGATTGTATCATCTGCATATAAATGGATGAGAGAGCTTCCTGCTGCCTGAGCTATGTTGTTGATGTAAATTGAGAAGCACGTGGGGCCTAGGATTGAGCCTTGGGGTACTCCCTTGGTGACAGGCAGTGGCTGAGACAGCAGATTTTTCTGACTTTATACACTGCACTCATTGAGAGAGGTAGTTAGCAAACCAGACCAAAGACCCCTCAGAGACACCAATACTCCTTAGCCGTCCCACAAGAATGGAATGGTCTACCGTATTAAAAGCTTTGGCCAAGTCAATAAAAATAGCACCATAACCTTTAAGGTTGCAGTGACACATACTGTACATAACCTGAGCGGAAACCAGATTGCATACCAGAGAGAATACTATAGACATCATGAAAGCCAGTCAGTTGATTATTGACAAGTTTTTCCAACACTTTTGATAAACAGGGAAAAATAGAAATAGGCATATAACAGTTAGGATCAGCTTGATCTCCCCCTTTAAATAAAGGACACCCCGTGGCTGCCTTCCAAGCACTGGAAACCTCCCCAGAAAGGAGAGACAGATTAAAAAGGTCAGAGACAGGCTTGGCGTTGATAGGGGCAGAAACCTTAAAGAAGAAAGGGTCTAAACCATCTGACTGAGATGTTTTTTGGGGTCAAGTTTCAGGAGCTCCTTTAGCACCTTGAACTCAGTGACTGCCTGCAGGGAGAAATTTTGTAGCAGGGCAGGGGAAAAGAGGGAGAAGCATCAGGGATTGTTGCATTAGAAGGGGTAGGAGATGAGGAAATGTTGGATGGCCAAGGAGGCATGGCTGAGTCAAATAGGAGTCCTGACTTAATGAAGTGGTGATTAAAGAGCTCAGCCGTGTGCTTCTTGTCAGTAACAACCACAGGAGGGTTTATTCTCTGGGTCTTTAACCATTTTCCAGAACTTCTTGGGGTTAGACCCACAGAAAGAGAACTGCTCCTTAAAGTAACTAACTTTGGCCTTCCGAATAGCCTGAGTGCACTTATTTTTCATTTGCCTGAACGAGAGCCAGTCAGCCTGAGTATGCGTGTGCCTTTTGCCAAATGTAATTCTTGAGGTAGAGTAACTCTGAAAGGTCACGGTCGAACCAGGGGCTGAACCAGTTTTTAATTCCCATTGTCTTTATGGGGGCGTGTTTGTTAACAATACCACTGAAAATATCAAAGAAGAAGGTCCAAGCGTCTTCGACTGAGGGGATAAAGCTGATTCTAGACCATTCTACAGAGGCCAGTTCATGAAGGAAGGCTTGCTCATAAGTTTTTTAGCGTCTATGACAAATCAGGACAGGTCGTTTCACTGAGCAGCCATTATGAACACAGGCTGTAAAACAGTGGTCACTAAGGTCATTACAGAAAACACCAGACTGATACCTATTAGGATTATTTGTGAGGATAACATCAAGAAGAGTAGCCTTTTCTGGATGTTTGGAGTCATACCTTGTGGGATTGGTAATAATCTGAGAATGATTTAGGTAGTCCCATTGCTTTAGGACTTGGTCAGGTGGTTTAGCATGTCCCAGTTTAGGTCACCTAGCAGGACAAATTAAGACTTGGTGTAGGGTGCCAGGAGAGAGCTTAGGGCAGGTAGGGTACAGGCCGGTGCTGATGGAGGACGATAACACCCAGAAACAGTCAACAAAGAGCTATTTGAAAGTTTAATACTTAAAACCAGCAAATCATTAAACAGCAAGAGTAAAATAACAAGCAAGCTTATATTCAGAAGGTACTGGTACAGAGTTAATGTGGAGACTATATTCAGAGGGTATTGGTACAGAGTTAATGTGGAGACTATATTCAGAGGGCACTGGTACAGAGTTAATGTGGAGACTATATTCAGAGGGTACTGGTACAGAGTTAATGTGGAGACTATATTCAGAGGGTACTGGTACAGAGTTAATGTGGAGACTATATTCAGAGGGTACCAGTACAGAGTTAATGTGGAGACTATATTCAGAGGGTACTGGTACAGAGTTAATGTGGAGACTATATTCAGAGGGTACTGGTACAGAGTTAATGTGGAGACTATATTCAGAGGGTACTGGTACAGAGTTAATGTGGAGACTATATTCAGAGGGCACTGGTACAGAGTTAATGTGGAGACTATATTCAGAGGGTACTGGTACAGAGTTAATGTGGAGACTATATTCAGAGGGTACTGGTACAGAGTTAATGTGGAGACTATATTCAGAGGGTACTGGTACAGAGTTAACGTGGAGACTATATTCAGAGGGTACTGGTACAGAGTTAATGTGGAGACTATATTCAGAAGGTACTGGTACAGAGTTAACGTGGAGACTATATTCAGAGGGTACTGGTACAGAGTTAATGTGGAGACTATATTCAGAGGGTACTGGTACAGAGTTCATGTGGAGACTATATTCAGAGGGTACTGGTACAGAGTTAACGTGGAGACTATATTCAGAGGGTACTGGTACAGAGTTAGTGTGCGGGGGCACCGGTTACTAGAGGTAATTCAGGTAGTATGTAGATGTAGGTAGAGTTAAAGTGACTATGCATAGATAATAAACAGAGAGAAGCCCTTTGATTAGCTGTTCAGCAGTCTCATGGCTTGGGGGTGGAAGCTGTTAAGAAGCCTCTTGGACCTCGACTTGGTGCTCCGGTACCGCTTGCCGTGCACTAGCAGAGAGAACAGTCTATGACTGGGGTGGCTGGAGTCTTTGAAAATGTTTTGGGCCTTCCTCTTGTGGCTCCATTGTCTTCACTCCATTGACTGCTGCTTTGATAGCATGAATCAAGGCCAAGAGGTTGAGACACCTGCCAAAATACACTGAGTGTACAAAACATTAAGGTTATCTTCCTAATATTGAATTGCCCCCCCCCCCCCTTTATTTTTGCACTCAGAACAGCCTCAATTCGTTGGGACTCTCCAGAAAGCTTTCTACAGGACGCTGGCTCATGTTGACTCTACGTTGGCTATATGTCCTTTGGGTGGTCGACCATTCCTGATACACATAGGAAACTGTTCAGTGTGAAAAACCCGGTGTCACGTTCTGACCTTAGTTCTTTTGTTATGTCTTTGTTTTAGGATGGTCAGGGCGTGAGTTGGGTGGGTTGTCTATGTTCGTTTTTCTATGATTTGGTTTTCTGTGTTTGGCCTGGTATGGTTCTCAATCAGAGGCAGCTGTCAATCATCGTCCCTGATTGAGAACCATATTTAGGTAGGCTGTTTTCTATTGTGTTTTGTGGGTGGTTGTATCCTGTGGTAGTGTTTTCTCCATACGGGACTGTTTCTGTTGTTTGTTTGTACTTTTGTTATTTTGTCCAGTGTTCTGTTGATTTATTAAATATATCATTATGGACACTTACCACACTGCACATTGGTCTGATCCTTGGAGGAGGAAGAAGAACGTTACACCCAGCAACGTTGCAGTTCTTGACACAAACCGGTGTGCCTGGCACCTACTACCAGACCTCGTTCAAAGGCACTTAAATATTTGGTCTTTTCCATTCCCCCTCTGAATGACACAAATACACAACCCATGTCTCAATTGTCTCAAGGCTTAAAAATCCGTCTTTAACCTGTCTCCTCCCTTTCATCTACACTGATTGAAGTGTATTTAACAAGTGACATCAATAAGGGATCATAGCTTTCACCTGGATTCACCTGGTCAGTCTATGTCATGGAAAGAGCAGGTGTCCTTAATGTTGTGTACATTCAGTGTCAGTCCATAAACATTGTTTGCTGATATTGTCGCATTTCGTCTACGAGGCAAGCTCGAATCGGGGGGCGCAGGGGTGACTGAACTCACAAGCTTGGGCACATTTGCCCTTTCATTGATTGCGCCTTTGCGGGCGTTGGTTAATTTGACTGCGCGCAAGCAAGAGTGCCAAAAAAATTCAGCTGAAGAATCACTTCTCCCCTTAATGAGATAATCAAAGTAATGTATGCAAATGAATTACCTCACAAGCTTATCAAAACGTACCTGCCCTCTCCTGTCTGAAGAAGTCCATTTATCCAGTTAGCGGCAACAGCTCATGGCGTGATGCAAATTATGGTTGATTTGATTAGGACAAATTAAGTACCTCACTGCTATCTGACCTTGTCTGAGTTTTATGTAAATTATAGAAACAATTGGTGTGATAGAATAAATTGCATTATAATCTGATAAAAACATTTTTTTTTATAAGAAAATGGCTAATCATACATACTTAGAAGGAACCCTGGAGTCTCTCAAGAAATAATTTCTAGTCATTGGTTCATATGAACCTTCAGTTAGTTGAAGGGTTCTCAGAGGAACCTTCAACGGTTCAATGTATCAACAAGTTCCTGGAGGATTCCCGGAGTGGGGGGGCGTGACTTAGTGGCTTTAAGATTGATGTTTTTTTGGGACACTCATTCCTGTTTGTCTGTTCTGTTGTATTGTCGTCACATGTTAAGGTTGAAAACGGTCCGTTTTGTAATTAGTCTAACAGAGGTGTATGAGTTCCTCAAGAGCCTATGAGAAGTTGGAATAGTTAGCACTTTACTACTGTATGTACCAGGGCTCCCGAGTGGCGCAGCGGTCTAAAGCACTGCATCTCAGTGCTAAAGGCGGCACTACATACCCTGGTTTGATTCCAGGCTGTCTCTCAACTGGCCGTGATTGGGAGTCCCATAGGGCGGCGCACAATTGGCCCAGCGTCGTCTGGGGCCGTCATTGTAAATAAGAATTTGTTCTGAACTGACTTGCCAAGTTAAATTTGTAATCGTTAATGATATTCATTTTATATTAGAAAATGTAATATGCATAAATATTAATTTGCTGTGTACAAACTGAACATGATGAACAGGAAATACATTTACGCTAACAGGTGACTAAAAATAAGTCATATGAAAGCAACTCCTCCAATATGCCACGCCTCCAATAAGAAACTCCTCCAATATGCCACGCCTCCAATAAGAAACTCCTCCAATATGCCACGCCTCCAATAAGCAACTCCTCCAATATGCCACACCTCCAATAAGCAACTCCTCCAATCTGATAGGCTGCCACCTCTACAATATATTATTAAAAAGGGTCAAAATTGAGCCCCTCTTATAAAATAAATACCTTTTTCAGAGGGATTCCTCAAGGAAACCCTAACGATTCTTCCAGACATCTTTACTTCTAAGAGTGTACAATAGGCCTATTTAGAACACTGATATTTTTTCCAAGGTTTTCAGGTGCTTGGAGTCAAGTTAAACGGTCTGCCAGAGTCTGCACTGCACATGCCACAAGATGAAAATTCTATAGGCCTGTAGGCTTCTGTAGGCCTGTAGACATCTGTAGGCCTGTAGACATCTGTAGATTTCTGTAGACTTCTGTAGGCTTGTAGGCTTCTGTACGCCTGTAGACTTCTGTAGGCTTGTAAAGCCTCTGTAGGCCTGTAGATTTCTGTAGACTTCTATAGGCCTGAAGGCTTCTGTAGGCCTGTAGACATCTGTAGGCCTGTAGACATCTGTAGATTTCTGTAGGCTTCTGTAGGCTTGTAGGCTTCTGTAGGCCTGTAGAATTCTGTAGGCTTGTAAAGCCTCTGTAGGCCTGTAGAATTCTGTAGGCTTCTGTAGGCTTGTAGGCTTCTGTAGGCCTGTAGAATTCTGTAGGCATCTGTAGGCCTGTAGAATTCTGTAGGCTTGTAAAGCCTCTGTAGGCCTGTAGAATTCTGTAGGCTTCTGTAGGCTTGTAGGCTTCTGTAGGCCTGTAGAATTCTGTAGGCTTCTGTAGGCCTGTAGAATTCTGTAGGCTTCTGTAGGCCTGTAGAATTCTGTAGGCTTGTAAAGCCTCTGTAGGCCTGTAGAATTCTGTAGGCTTCTGTAGGCTTGTAGGCTTCTGTAGCCCTGTAGAATTCTGTAGGCTTCTGTAGGCTTGTAAAGCCTCTGTAGGCCTGTAGAATTCTGTAGACTTCTGTAGGCTTGTAGGCTTCTGTAGGCCTGTAGAATTCTGTAGGCTTCTGTAGGCTTGTAGGCTTCTGTAGGCCTGTAGAATTCTGTAGGCGTCTGTAGGCTTGTAGGCTTCTGTAGGCCTGTAGAATTCTGTAGGCTTCTGTAGGCTTGTAGGCTTCTGTAGGCCTGTAGAATTCTGTAGGCTTCTGTATTTTATTTATTTATTTATTTTATTTTACCTTTATTTAACCAGGTAGGCAAGTTGAGAACAAGTTCTCTTTTACAACTGCGACCTGGCCAAGATAAAGCAAAGCAGTTCGACACATGCAACGACACAAAGTTACACATGGAATAAAACAAACATACAATCAATAATACAGTAGAAAAAGTCTATATACAGTGTGTGCAAATGAAGTAGGATAAGAGAAGTAAGGCAATAAATAGGCCATGGTGGTGAAGTAATTACAATATAGCAATTAAGCACTGAAATGGTAGATGTGCAGAAGATGAACGTGCAAGTAAAGATACTGGGGTGCAAAGGAGCAAGATAAATAAATAAATACAGTATGGGGATGAAGTAGTTGGATGGGCTATTTACAGATGGCCTATGTACAGGTGCAGTGATCTGTGAGCTGCTTCTGTAGTCCTGTCAGCCTGTCAGCATCTGTATACTTATGTAGGACCGTAAGCTTCTGTGGGCCTGTAAGCTTCTGTAGACCTGTATGGCTTCTGTAGACCTGTAGGCTTCTGTAGGCCTGTAGGCTTCTGTAGGCTTCTGTAGGCTTCTGTATGCCTGTAGGCTTCTGTAGGCTTCTGCAGGCCTGTAGCCTTCTGTAGGCTTCTGTAGACATGTAGGCTTCTGTAGGCTTCTGTAGGCCTGTAAGCTTCTGTAGGCTTCTGTAGGCCTGTAGGCTTCTGTAGGCCTGTAAGCTTCTGTAGGCCTGTAGGCTTCTGTAGGCTTCTGTAGACCTGTAGGCTTCTGTAGACCTGTAGACTTCTGTAGGCTTCTGTAGGCCTGTAGCCTTCTGTAGGCTTCTGTAGGCCTGTAGACTTCTGTAGGCTTATGTAGGCCTGCAGGCTTCTGTAGGCTTCTGTAGACCTGTAGGCTTCTGTAGGCCTGTAGACTTCTGTAGGCTTCTGTAGACTTGTAGGCCTGTAGACTTCTGTAGGCTTATGTAGGCCTGTAGACTTCTGTAGGCTTCTGTAGACCTGTGGGCTTCTGTAGGCCTGTAGACATCTGTAGGTCTGTAGACTTCTGTAGGCTTCTGTAGACTTATGTAGACCTGTAGACTTCTGTAGCCTTCTGTGGGCCTGTAGGCTTCTGTAGACTTCTGTAGGCCTGTAGACTTATGTAGGCCTGTAGCCTTCTGTAGCCTTCTGTAGGTCTGTAGCCTTCTGTAGGCTTCTGTAGACCTGTAGGCTTCTGTAGGCCTGTAGACTTCTGTAGGCTTATGTAGGCCTGTAGGCTTCTGTAGCCTTCTGTAGGCCTGTAGGCTTCTGTAGACTTCTGTAGGCCTGTAGACTTATGTAGGCCTGTAGCCTTCTGTAGCCTTCTGTAGGTCTGTAGGCTTCTGTAGACTTCTGTAGGCCTGTAGACTTATGTAGGCCTGTAGCCTTCTGTAGCCTTCTGTAGGTCTGTAGGCTTCTGTAGCCTGTAGGATTCTGTAAGATTCTGTAGTCTTCTGTAGGCTTCTGTGGGATTACGTAGGATTCTGTAGGCCTGTGGGCCTGTAGGCTTCTGTAGGCTTGCAAAAACAAAGTGGTTGGAAATGTAGCCTACCTTAGTAAATTAATGGACCATTTCCACTACAGTGAGTTAGCCTGGTGCTTGACCTAAAGCCTCAGACTTTTGTACTCTTTCCATAGCTGAGGCCAGGGCCAAACAAAACCTTCAGGGCTGGCTAGGCTGTACTCTAAAAGATTTGTAGCACAAGGGCCCTGGGTGCTTTGTGTTCTCGCGCAGCCATGGGTTATGGTTATATAGCAGGTCATGGGTTATGGTTGTATATTCCAGGTCGTGGGTTATGGTTATATAGCAGGTTGTGGGTTAGGGTTATATAGCAGGTCATGGGTTAGGGTTATATAGCAGGTCATGGGTTAGGGTTATATAGCAGGTCATGGGTTAGGGTTATATAGTAGGTCATGGGTTAGGGTTATATAGCAGGTCATGGGTTAGGGTTATATAGCAGGTCATGGGTTAGGGTTATATAGCAGGTCATGGGTTAGGGTTATATAGCAGGCCATGGGTTAGGGTTATATAGCAGGTCATGGGTTAGGGTTATATAGCAGGTCATGGGTTAGGGTTATATAGCAGGTCATGGGTTAGGGTTATATAGCAGGTCATGGGTTAGGGTTATATAGCAGGTCATGGGTTAGGGTTATATAGCAGGTCATGGGTTAGGGTTATATAGCAGGTCATGGGTTAGGGTTGTATAGCAGGTCGTGGGTTAGGGTTGTATAGCAGGTCGTGGGTTAGGGTTGTATAGCAGGTTGTGGGTTCAAGGCTCTCAGAACCTTGTGGGCGAGGTTGGTACCATGTCAGCCAGATGAGTGAAATGGATGGTAAGCAGGATCAAGAGCCCGACAGTACGAGGCCTTGTAGCAACGTGAATCAAATCTCTGCCTGTAGCCCCAGGATGTCTTCTGAGCTGCCATTAGGATAAAAGAGACAAGGTTCAACACATTTATGTGGCTCATGTCTGTATTTACTTCAGTAACCTCATAATATATTGTCCTCCAGAGAGAAAGAGGGTAGTGGACACATCACAGTTGGCACAAAATGGACGCCGCAGTGAGCCCTGTGAGCTGGTAATGGAGAGTGTAGATCCGCAATGTCATCTTGAGGTGCGTTCAGTGACGCTGGCTTTGTTTCAGTGGAGGCTGCTGAGTGGAGGACAGCTCATAATAATGGCTGGAACGGAGAGCGAATGGAATGGCTTCAAATACATGGAAAGCATTTGTTTGATGTTGGTGATATCTTTCCACTTATTCTACTCCAGCTACTACCACGAGCCCGTCCTCACCAATTAAGATGCCACCAACCTCCTCTGCTTTGGATCCTGATCACAGTGGCTACCCAGCGGCTCGTCAGACACTTAATCTCAAATGGAATTAGCCCCTCGGGCCGCCACTAAATGGCTGGTGTGGGTGGGACACGTAATGGCATTGTCTGGGCTCTCTGTGTGTGTGTCTGGGCTCTCGGTGTGTGTGTGTCTGGACTCTCTGTGTGTGTGTCTGGGCTCTCTGTGTGTGTGTGTGTTCGGGCTCTCTGTGTGTGTGTCTGGGCTCTCGGTGTGTGTGTCTGGGCTCTCTGTGTGTGTGTCTGGGCTTTCTGTGTGTGTGTCTGGGCTCTGTGTGTGTGTGTGTGTCTGGGCACTGTGTGTGTGTGTGTGTGTGTGTGTGTGTGTGTGTGTGTGTGTGTGTGTGTGTGTGTGTGTGTGTGTGTGTGTGTGTGTGTGTGTGTGTGTGTGCAGTATCATTAGGTATTTATTCTATCTCAACCTGCAGGTCTGGTGAGGACCAGTGGGGGAACAGCCCCGACCTGCAGGTCTGGTGAGGGCCAGTAGGGGAACAGTCCCGAACTGCAGGTCCGGTGAGGGCCAGTGGGGGAACAGCTGTTCAGTGTAACCCTGTGATCTCTATTGGATTTATCCCTCTCCATCGCCGGGCCCCACACACAGTCTGCGGTGAGGATGTAAGGAACACACACACACAGTCCAGTCCACAGTGAGGAATTCATAACTGCACACTCTCTGTCTCTGTGGGAGTCACCCAGGGGTCAAGAAAGGTGGAATTTAACAGACTGAGAGAGAGAGAGAGAGAAAGAGAGAGAGAGAGAGAGAGAGAGAGAGAGAGAGAGAGATGGTCCGCACCTAAATAACACAAAAACAACACTAGACACTATGGAACACAAAGCTTTTACTCTCTCATCCTGGAATATACAAGGTCTGAGGTCATCTGCTTTTGGCCTAAAGAACATGATCCCAGATTTCATCAAAGAAATTGAAATACAGACATTGTCATCCTACAACCTAAGAAACATGGAATAAAGGAAACTGACTCACTGGTTGCCTTCTAGGTTACAGAGAGCTGGTAGTCCCATCCACCAAACTAACGGTTGTGAAACAAGGAAGAGAGTGGTATGGGGTATGCTAGTGGTATGCTCATTTGGTATAGAGCCTGCTCTCTGTCCATCCCTAGATCCTCTCCCCGGTGTTCTCATCAAAGCCTGCCTGCCTGCTTTCTGTCCATATATCACACACATCATCAAACTCCACAGTACTGAAATTGCACTTTTAAAAGTTATCAATGACCCCCCCCCCTCTGCTGATGTTGGTGCCCTGAACATTCTGATTCACCTTGACCTGAGTGCTGATATTGACACAGTGAGCCATCAGATCCTCCTCACTAGGCTGGAGGGTCTGGGTGTTGAGGGCACTGCACTCGGCTGGCTACAATCCCACCTCACAGACTGGACCCACCACATTTCCCTCAATGGCCAAACCTCAGACTCAGCTGCAGTTAGACAGGGTGTGCCCCAGGGCTCTGTTCTGGGTCCCTTACTCTTCATCATCTACATCCTGCCCCTTGGTTAGATCCTCTGTCACTTTAACCTTGACTTCCACTGCTATATTCCTCAACCCACCTCTGACCCACATTGAATCCTGCCGCTCTGCAATAAAAACATGGATACAACAAAACTTCTTCTAGATCAACAGTGATATAGGGCAGGGTAGCCTAGTGGTTAGAGCATTGGACTAGTAACCGGAAGGTTGCAAGTTCTAACCCCTGAGCTGACAAGGTACAAATCTGTCGTTCTGCCCCTGAACAGGCAATTAACACACTGAACCCACTGTTCCTAGGCTGTCATTGAAAATAATAATTTGTTCTTAACTGACTTGCCTGGTTAAATAAAGGTAAAATAAATAAATAAATAAAACTGAACCTCATAGGCAACTTCTCCCTTCCTGCAGCTGAAACCCTCATACATGCGTTCATCTCCTCCAGTCTTGACTACTGTAATGTAACTCACTGCTCTCCGGCATCAACTCAGGCTCCCTCCCTAAGCTCCAAATGGTGCAGAACTCTGAAGCCCAACTCCTCACCCACACTAAGTCCTGGCAGCATATCTCTGCTGTCCTCTGTGAACTCCACTGGCTCCTTGTCTCCCAACACATTGATTACAAGATCCTTCTTCTCCCCTACCAGCACTCAGTTACACCACAGCAGGCCACCTTGTCATCTCCAGGTGGAAGCTCCAGGGCTTGGCAACAGGGGGCTTCTCAAGGGTTGCTCCTAGGCTCTGGGACTCCCTTCCTCCAGCCATCCATGACTCGGAGTCCATCGCTATCTTTCAGTCCCTCCTAAAGCCCCACCTCTTTAACAAGGCTTACCCTTAACCCCCCCACACACACACTAAAGCACTCACACACACACACACACACCCTACCTCTTCCACTAGACTGGGTTTGTATCTAAATCCCAACCTGACCCTCCTCATACACTGATACATCACAACCTCTCCGTTCTTTCAAACTACCTCTCTCTTTATTAATGTTTTGTTTTATTTTGACTCCTGTTTATTTTTTATTATTATTATACTTTTTTTTACAATTGTAAAGCGATTTTGTGTCCTTCGCACGGACACAACACACCAATCCACATATATATTCTGACGTAAATAATGGGTAAGTCCAATGATTAACCAGCATCACGAGTTGTCCACAAAGCACTGAAGTCTGTTGTGTTTTTGTTGCATTACTTGTCTTTTTTTTTTTAAGTACATCTTTATAACCAAGCAATTCCAAAGCAATTTTCTCTGTGGGTGGAGAGTGTAATTTTGATTCTGTGACACCATGATGTGTTCGAAACTGGGAGCCGGTACTAAAAGGCATGTGTAGAGTGTGTGTGTGTGTGTGTGTGTGTGTGTGTGTGTCTCAGAGAGGGCATCGTTTAATGACTCCTGAATAATGCGATGCTCGTTAAAACTATCGTTGTGGAAGCCTGAGGGCGTGAACCAGGAGAGAGCAATGCACGGCAACAGTCTTTATCTTCATATTAAACCATTTGCATAACATTAGTGGGGTAGAACGCAGAAGATACTCAACTCAGAGAAGGAGAGAGAGAGAGAGAGAGAGAGAGAGAGAGAGAGAGAGAGGGAGCGAGAGAGAGAGAGACAGAGACAGAGACAGAGACAGAGAGAGACTCAACTCAGAGAAGGAGAGAGAGAGAGAGAGGGAGCGAGAGGGAGAGAGAGAGAGAGAGGGAGAGAGAGAGAAAGAGAGAGAGACAGAGACAGAGACAGAGAGAGACAGAGACAGAGAGAGAGAGAGAGAGACAGAGACAGAGACAGAGACTCAACTCAGAGAAGGAGAGAGAGAGAGAGAGGGAGCGAGAGGGAGAGAGAGAGATAGAGACAGAGACAGAGAGAGAGACTCAACTCAGAGAAGGAGAGAGAGAGAGAGAGGGAGCGAGAGGGAGAGAGAGAGAGAGAGGGAGCGAGAGAGAAAGAGAGAGAGACAGAGACAGAGACAGAGACAGAGAGAGACAGAGACAGAGACAGAGAGAGACAGAGACAGAGAGAGAGAGAGAGAGACAGAGACAGAGACAGAGACAGAGAGAGACAGAGACAGAGAGAGAGAGAGAGAGACAGAGACAGAGACAGAGAGAGAGACTCAACTCAGAGAAGGAGAGAGAGAGAGAGAGGGAGCGAGAGGGAGAGAGAGAGATAGAGACAGAGACAGAGAGAGAGACTCAACTCAGAGAAGGAGAGAGAGAGAGAGAGGGAGCGAGAGGGAGAGAGAGAGAGAGAGGGAGCGAGAGAGAAAGAGAGAGAGACAGAGACAGAGACAGAGACAGAGAGACTGGCATAGAAGGCCTTGTCTCTCAGCTTGTTCACAGCTTTGTGGAAAATATTTGTGGCGCTGATGTTTAGGCCGAGGTTTGTATACTAGTACATGTCCCTGGGCCTGGAAATGATTGATTTTCCCCCTCCAGGATATCCCATTTCCACTAGGTTAAATACCACAGTGTGACATCACAGCGACAAGATTTGTGACCTGTTGCAACAAGAAAAGGGCAACCAGTGAAGAACAAACACCATTGTAGATACAACCCATATTTATGTTTATTTATTTTCAATTTTTTACTTTTAAACATTTGCACATCGTTACAACACTGTATATAGATAATATGGCATTTTAAATATCTTTATTATTTTGAACTTTTGTGAGTGTTATTTTTACTGTTCATTTTTTATTGTTTATTTCACTTTTGTTTATTATCTACTTCACTTGCTTTGGCAATGTTAACATATGTTTCCCATGATAATAAAGCCCCTTGAATTGAAATTGAATTTGAATTGAAATTTAGAGAGAGTGAGAGAGAGACAGAGAGACATCGAGAGTCACACAGAGAGGGTATGCTAGAGCTGCTGTGTGTGTGGCTGTGTGTGTGTGTGGCTGTGTGTGTGTGTGTGTGGCTGTGTGTGTGTGTGTGTGTGTGTGTGTGTGTGTGTGTGTGTGTGTGTGTGTGTGTGTTGACAATTCGTGTTGCTGGTTAATCAGTGGAGTTACCAATTATTTACCTTAGAAGATATTTGTGGATCGGTGTGTTGTGTGTGTATAGCTGTGGATGTTTTCAGCATACATATGAGGAGAGATCCTGTCTTTGGGATAGCCTACGCCAAGGCCTTCTCAACACAAGTGTTTTGTTGTGATCACATTTTATATTTGACTTTGTAATTTACATGTACAGTTTCAGTTACATTTGAGTAATCTAGCACACACTTATCCAGAGCAATTTAGGCCATATAAAGGTGACGGGCCAACAAGGAAATGTGTTTCATATTTTCAATGTTTCAACCGTTCAGGATAAAACGCAGACTTGTCCAGACAAGCTGACACTGGGTGTGTGTTGGGTGGGTGCATTGGGGTTTGTAGCAGGTGAGTTAAGATATGCATGCCATTTCCCATCAGGCCATTGAGTCCAGTAGGCCCCTAATAACAAACCATTTACTGCCCACTTACTCATGCATAGATACAACTGCGGATGCAATAGGCTACTTTCCTCCATTCTTCAGTCTTTCAGCTCCTCACAGAACACTACCCGGAGAGGAGACACATTTCTGCAGAATTCTATCATTAAACTCGGAGGTGATATTCAAATCTCTCATTTTTTTCTCAATCCAAAGAGCAGATCAATTTCCGCAGACCTGGTCGCGATATTTTCCGCCGTTGGGCTTTCTCGTATGCGACGCGGCACAAGGCGGGGCACCCGCGGGCAACTGCACGCCTCGCTGGAGAACAGTTACTTCTGTCGCGTCGAGTTTACTTGCGTCTCGCTATGAGAATTGCCATCATTTACCTTTGCCCGAACCCTCCCTAAAAGAAAATAAATACACAAGAGACGGGATTGGGATGAAGAATGAGAAAGGGAAAGTCATTATCTTTGATACTGCTGGGACTTTAGCTGCGACCAGTTTGGTACTCTCCTTTTGACAAAATGAACTGAATACATTTGGCCTACAATGTAGATATTTGTCGTCCTTTGTTCTGAATTGTATGTTGTTCAGATGAAAATTCGATTGCATGTTTAATATTCATGTATTATTCATTTAAATTATTCTGAATAAAATAATAGATGTGGTTTAAAGCGGATAAAAAATTATCAATAATTTGTTTTTCTATATCCCACAGATTGCTTGTCCCTTTTGATTCTATCGATAATGATAAAGGCCTATACCTCTGATTCTTCGATAAGGTCCTATGCTAAACTCAATCATTTATAGGCCTTTATAAACTGGATGGTTCAGCACTGAATGTTGATTGGCTGACAGCCGTGGTATATCAGCCTGTATACCACAAGTATGACAAAACATTTATTTTTACTGCTCTATTTACATTGGTAACCAGTTTATAATTAGCAACAAGGCACAAGGGTGTGTGGTATATGGCAAATATACCATGACCTAAGGGCTGTAATCCAGGCACTCTGCATTGCATCATGCATACTAACTGCCCTTAGCCATGGTATATTGGCCATATACCACACCCCCTTGGGCCTTATTGCTTAAACGTACCACATGCTCAGCAGGCCTGACTATATTGCCACTGTTGTCCTTTCCAACATGGCCAGCTAAGTAATGGAGTCATCATCTCGTTGGTTTTAGTCATAGCATTGGGAAGTAGAATGGTAATTGAATAAGATCTCTATAATTTCAGTGCACTGTTGTGCATCACCATATAATTCCTTATATTCATTATATTTCTACATGCATCACCATCAGCGCAGTCAGTGCATCCATAGCCCGGATGTGGATGGAACGTAAAACTACACGTCTCATGGCCATTGGACCCATGTTGGATCTAAAAGGTGGTTTGGGGTTGTATTTGCTTTCCCTGTGACTTTGGTCCTTGTTTGCTCAGCCTCTCCACCCCTCAGTCTCTATTTTCTATGCATATCCACCCCTTTCTACCAGAGAGAACTCCCCAATGCGTCACGGAACGGTCTGGTCTTAATTAAAGCCATATTGAGAAAAAGCATAAATCCAGCCCTCCTCTCCTGTTTTTTTCACTCTCTCCATCTCGGGACGTGGGGGTTGTGTGGCGTATTGGTTAGGTATCGTAGACTGAGGCACTGGAGAGAAATAGTTACGTTTTAACCAGCGTGTTGGACTTCAAACACGTATTTTCTTCAGGAGGACAGTTTCATAAGGAAGCACAATGTCTGGGCTTAAGGTAAGGACTAAGGAGGAACAACTTCCGTAAATATTACCTCCATTTATGATGAACCTAAATTCAGGTTATTTTTTTGAAGAGGGCTGTTATTTCTCATAAATTGTTCTTAATTTAACATAAGAAATGCTGACATATGGGAACGATAAGCATATATATAGTATTTTTTTTAGCTTTCAATCGCATCAACAAATGTCCGAAATCTCATGATATGCAATGCAAGGCTAAACTGTGTTTTGCATAAGTAAACTGTGTTTTATAAATCTGGAGCCTACTGCCACGGTCAAGCGGTGCGCTGAAGGGGCGTTCCCTTATGTCCAATCAGCGCGCTGCGTTTAGCAGCTGCCCAGATGCTCCCTAGCGGCTTGTGGAACGCAGAGTTCTGAGGTAACACGGTTAACACTGTAATCAGTTGACAGCCATTGTGCCACTCATGTTTCATTCAGCCACTGTCATTTATTGAGAATTTGGGCATCATTCTTCCACACCAAGTAAACTACAATACAATGAATTTAATCACGTGAGCACGCGCATTACTGCAAAAAGACGCGTGCGCTTTTGCGGACCCGCGATGACTCAGCACAATGTTTTTGTGCGTGCGCCAAGTTCCAAGCGTAGGCTACTGTGAGAGGAGAAAGAGAGAACGGGGTCGTGCTGCTGTGGCGTTGCATGGCTACATCAGAAAAGTCACGTAGGTTTGCATTGTGTGCCAAGTATGCAAACAGATGACACAAGTACTCTGAGCATAAAAGCTACATGTTATGTAAAATGTTGGTCCCAGGTTTCATGAGCTGAAATACAAGATCATAGTACAAAAGTACAAAAAGTTTATTTCTCTCAAATTCTGTGCACACATTTGTTTGCATCTGTTAGTGAGCGTTTCTCATTCTCCAAGATTATCCAGTCACCTAGATAATCCATTCACCTGACAGGTGTGGCATATCAATATGCTGATTAAACAGCAGGATCATTACATAGGTGCACTTTGTGCTGGGGACAATAAAAGGCAATTTTATAATGTGCAGTTTTGTCACACAACGCCACAGATGTGTCAAGTTTTGAGGGAGCGTGCAATTGGCATGCTGACAGCAGGAATGTCCACCAGAGCAGTTGCCAGAGAATCTAATGTTAATTTCTCTACCATAAGCCACCTCCAACATCGTTTTAGAGAATTTGTCAGTACGTCCAACCGGCCTCACATCCGCAGACCACGTGTAACCACGCCAGCCCAAGACCTCCATCCATCTATCTTTTTTACTTGCGGGATCGTCTGAGACCAGCTACCAGCACAGCTGATGAGACTGTGGGTTTGCACAACTGAAGAATTTCTGCCCAAACTGTCAGAAACCATCTCAGGGAAGCTCATCTGCTTGCTCCTCGTCCTCACCAGGGTCTTGACCTGACTGCAGTTCAGCGTCAAAATCAATTTCAGTGGGAAAATGTTCACCTTCGATTGCCACTTGCAAGCTGGAGAAGTGAGCTCTTCATGGAGTAATCCCGGTTTCAAATGTACCAGGCAGATGGATCCAAGATCGCATAGCAGTTCAGACGTCTTTTGTCCTCGTCTTGTCGTGTCCTGTATATATATATATATTTACAACTTTTTTCACATACATTTTATTTTTATTTTCCATCAACTCATCTTCTAAACACTCTCCTGCAACCAGCCTCACCAATTTATATTTATAAAAAAGTATTATTTACCTCAGATCTGTAATCCTCCAAGAAGCTAGCCAGAAACTCCAAGAAGCTAGCCAGAAACTAGCCAGAAGCTAGCCAGGAGCTAGCCCAGAAGCTAATCCAGAAGCTAGTTAGCTTCTTTACTGGCAAATCGTTAGTATTCAGCTAACCACGGTTTGTGGTCATCAGCTATCCTTTAGCTCGAAAATCTATCGAAAATCTATCGCCAGTTTTGTACGGCGCGGCTCGGAACGGAACATACCGGACCAATTTTTCTCTCCATGTCCCTGGATTTCAACTGCTCTCTGGACATTCATACCCGGATCTCACAGCTAGCTAGCTGCTATCCGTGTGACAGTCGGCTTTCGTCGATTCCGGAGCAAACATCGATTGTTCCGGTGCTAGCCAGCTCCGTCAATCACTCCTGAGTTCCATCATTCACTCCTGGGCTGCAGTCACCTATCCGGACCCGTTTCACTGCCTACGCGGAGCCCCACCGGGCCTTCACAACTGGACTGCCGACGTTATCTACCTGAATGAGATCCGGCTGGCTCCTCTGTCGCGACGTTACCTGAACGCCCATCTGCGGCCCGCTAACCGTTAGCTGTCTTACCGGCTGCTATCTGAATAGACAATCGGACAATTTATTTATTTTTATTATTATTATGTTTTCTTCTCGGGCCTCTAACTATATCTATTGTTCTTATTTTTGTTGTTGTGTGATTTGGATTAATCCCCTCTACCACACGGAACCCCACTAATCTACTGACCGAACGCAAGAGGTGGCTAACAACAGACTCCATCCTATGCTAGCTTGCTACCGGTTGGCCTGGCTAGCTGTCTAAATCGCCGTGACCCTCAACCAACCTCTCCACTCACTGGACCAAGCATGCCTCTCCTTAATGTCAATATGTCTTGTCCATTGCTGTTCTGGTTAGTGTTTATCGGCTTATTTCACTGTAGAGCCTCTAGTCCTGCTCACTATACCTTATCCAACCTATTAGTTCCACCACCCACACATGCAATGACATCTCCTGGTCTCAATGATGTTTCTAGAGACAATATCTCTCTCTTCATCACTCAATACCTAGGTTTACCTCCACTGTATTCACATCCTACCTTACCTTTGTCTGTACATTATACCTTGATGCTATTTTATCGCCCCCAGAAACCTCCTTTTACTCTCTGTTCCAGACGTTCTAGACAACCAATTCTTATTGCTTTTAGCCGCACCCTTATTCTACTCCTCCTATGTTCCTCTGGCGATGTAGAGGTGAATCCAGGCCCTGCAGTGCCTAGCTCCACTCCTATTCCCCAGGCGCTCTCTTTTGACGACTTCTGTAACCGTAATAGCCTTGGTTTCATGCATGTTAACATTAGAAGCCTCCTCCCTAAGTTTGTTCTTTTCACTGCTTTAGCACACTCTGCCAACCCGGATGTTCTAGCTGTGTCTGAATCCTGGCTTAGGAAGACCACCAAAAATTCTGACATTTTAATTCCAAACTACAACATTTTCAGACAAGATAGAACTGCCAAAGGGGGCGGTGTTGCAATCTACTGCAAAGATAGCCTACAGAGTTCTGTCCTACTATCCAGGTCTGTACCCAAACAATTTGAACTTCTACTTTTAAAAATCCACCTCTCTAAAAACAAGTCTCTCACTGTTGCCGCCTGCTATAGACCACCCTCTGCCCCCAGCTGTGCTCTGGATACCATATGTGAACTGATTGCCCCCCATCTATCTTCAGAGCTCGTGCTGCTAGGCGACCTAAACTGGAACATGCTTAACACCCCAGCCATCCTACAATCTAAACTTGATGCCCTCAATCTCACACAAATTATCAATGAACCTACCAGGTACCTCCCCAAAGCCTTAAACACGGGCACCCTCATAGATATCATCCTAACCAACTTCCCCTCTAAATACACCTCTGCTGTCTTCAACCAAGATCTCAGCGATCACTGCCTCATTGCCTGCATCCGTAATGGGTCAGCGGTCAAACGACCTCCTCTCATCACTGTAAAACGCTCCCTGAAACACTTCAGCGAGCAGGCCTTTCTAATCGACCTGGCCGGTGTATCCTGGAAGGATATTGACCTCATCCCGTCAGTAGAGGATGCCTGGATATTTTTTTAAAATGCCTTCCTAACCATCTTAAATAAACATGCCCCATTCAAGAAATTTAGAACCAGGAACAGATATAGCCCTTGGTTCTCCCCAGACCTGACTGCCCTTAACCAACACAAAAACATCCTATGGCGTTCTGCATTAGCATCGAACAGCCCCCGTGATATGCAGCTGTTCAGGGAAGCTAGAAACCATTATACACAGGCAGTTAGAAAAGCCAAGGCTAGCTTTTTCAAGCAGAAATTTGCTTCTTGTAACACTAACTCAAAAAAGTTCTGGGACACTGTAAAGTCCATGGAGAATAAGAACACCTCCTCCTAGCTGCCCACTGCACTGAAGATAGGAAACACTGTCACCACTGATAAATCCACCATAATTGAAAATTTCAATAAGCATTTTTCTACTGCTGGCCATGCTTTCCACCTGGCTACTCCTACCCCTGTCAACAGCACTGCACCCCCAACAGCAACTCGCCCAAGCCTTCCCCATTTCTCCTTCTCCCAAATCCATTCAGCTGATGTTCTGAAAGAGCTGCAAAACCCTTTCTTTCTAAAATTATCTGCCGAAATTGTTGCCACCCCTATTACTAGCCTGTTCAACCTCTCTTTCGTGTCGTCTGAGATTCCTAAAGATTGGAAAGCAGCTGCGGTCATCCCCCTCTTCAAAGGGGGGGACACTCTTGACCCAAACTGCTACAGACCTATATCTATCCTACCATGCCTTTCTAAGGTCTTCGAAAGCCAAGTCAACAAACAGATTACCGACCATTTTGAATCTCACCATACCTTCTCTGCTATGCAATCTGGTTTCAGAGCTGGTCATGGGTGCACCTCAGCCACGCTCAAGGTCCTAAACGATATCTTAACCGCCATCGATAAGAAACATTACTGTGCAGCCGTATTCATTGATCTGGCCAAGGCTTTCGACTCTGTCAATCACCACATCCTCATCGGCAGACTCAACAGCCTTGGTTTCTCAAATGATTGCCTCGCCTGGTTCACCAACTACTTCTCTGATAGAGTTCAGTGTGTCAAATCGGAGGGTCTGTTGTCCGGACCTCTGGCAGTCTCTATGGGGGTGCCACAGGGTTCAATTCTTGGACCGACTCTCTTCTCTGTATACATCAATGAGGTCGCTCTTGCTGCTGGTGAGTCTCTGATCCACCTCTACGCAGACGACACCATTCTGTATACTTCCGGCCCTTCTTTGGACACTGTGTTAACAACCCTCCAGGCAAGCTTCAATGCCATACAACTCTCCTTCCGTGGCCTCCAATTGCTCTTAAATACAAGTAAAACTAAATGCACGCTCTTCAACCGATCGCTACCTGCACCTACCCGCCTGTCCAACATCACTACTCTGGACGGCTCTGACTTAGAATACGTGGACAACTACAAATACTTAGGTGTCTGGTTAGACTGTAAACTCTCCTTCCAGACCCATATCAAACATCTCCAATCCAAAGTTAAATCTAGAATTGGCTTCCTATTTCGCAACAAAGCATCCTTCACTCATGCTGCCAAACATACCCTTGTAAAACTGACCATCCTACCAATCCTCGACTTTGGCGATGTAATTTACAAAATAGCCTCCAATACCCTACTCAACAAATTGGATGCAGTCTATCACAGTGCAATCCGTTTTGTCACCAAAGCCCCATATACTACCCACCATTGCGACCTGTACGCTCTCATTGGCTGGCCCTCGCTTCATACTCGTCGCCAAACCCACTGGCTCCATGTCATCTACAAGACCCTGCTAGGTAAAGTTCCCCCTTATCTCAGCTCGCTGGTCACCATAGCATCTCCCAACTGTAGCACACGCTCCAGCAGGTATATCTCTCTAGTCACCCCCAAAACCAATTCTTTCTTTGGCCGCCTCTCTTTCCAGTTCTCTGCTGCCAATGACTGGAACGAACTACAAAAATCTCTGAAACTGGAAACACTTATCTCCCTCACTAGCTTTAAGCACCAACTGTCAGAGCAGCTCACAGATTACTGCACCTGTACATAGCCCACCTATAATTTAGCCCTATCAACTACCTCTTCCCAACTGTATTTAATGTATTTATTTATTTTGCTCCTTTGCACCCCATTATTTTTATTTCTACTTTGCACATTCTTCCATTGCAAAACTACCATTCCAGTGTTTTACTTGCTATATTGTATTTACCTTGCCACCAAGGCCTTTTTTGCCTTTACCTCCCTTCTCACCTCATTTGCTCACATTGTATATAGACTTGTTTATACTTTATTATTGACTGTATGTTTGTTTTACTCCATGTGTAACTCTGTGTTGTTGTATCTGTCGAACTGCTTTGCTTTATCTTGGCCAGGTCGCAATTGTAAATGAGAACTTGTTCTCAACTTGCCTACCTGGTTAAATAAAGGTAAAATAAATAAATAAATGGTAGGTATGGCTTCGTGTGAGCGAGCGGTTTGCTTATGTCAATTTTGTGAACAGAGTGCCCCATGGTGGCGGTGTGGTTATAATATGGGCAGGCATTAGCTACAGAAAACAAACACAATTGCATTTGATCCATTTGAATGCACAGATACCATGATGAAATACCGTGACGAGGCCCATTGTCGTGCCATTAATTCACCTCCATCACCTCATGTTTCAGCATGATAATGCACGGCCCTATGTCGCTAGAATCTGAACACAATTCCTGGAAGCTGAATGTCCCAGTTCTTCCATGGCCTGCATACTCACCAGACATGTCACCCATTGAGCATGTTTGGGATGCTCTGGATCGACAGATATGACAGCGTGCTCCAGTTCCTGCCAATATCCAGGAACTTCGCACAGCCATTGAGGAGAGGGACAACATTCAACAGGCCACAATCAACAGCCTGATCAACTCTATGCGAAGGAGATGTGTCGTGCCCCATGAGGCAAATGGTGGTCACACCAGATACTGACTGGTTTTCTGAGCCACTCCCCAACTTTTTTTTTAAAGGTATCTGTGAACAACAGATGCATATCTGTATTCGCAGATGTGCGATCCATAGATTAGGGCCTAATTATTTGATTTAAATTGACTGATTTCCTTATGAACTGTAACTCAGTAAAATCTTTTAAATTGTTGCATTTATATTTTTGTACAGTGTATAAGGACTCAACAACATAGACATGATGATCTCATAATATAATGTAATACTGAAGGCAGATGTAAAGTATCACTGTCAACAGTAGTGTCTCTCTCTCAATCTCCTCCAGTACCTGAGTGGGTTTGGGAATGAGTTCTCCTCTGAAGACCCTCGCTGCCCAGGGTCCTTACCTGAGGGACAGGTGACATTCCACACTACACCTCACCTGTTATACAACACCACCCCTTAAAACACACCTGTATAGCCTACATTTTAGCCCCTGCAAACACCCCTAACACCTCCGTTACCCCCTCTGGGATGTTGAACCCAGCTCTGTTGTGTCTCTCCAGAACAACCCTCAGGTGTGTCCCTATGGCCTCTATGCTGAACAACTCTCTGGCTCCGCCTTCACCTGCCCACGGCCAACCAATAAGAGGAGGTATCCAGTCATTTATTAGTGATTGGCAGGAATGTATCCTCCTTTCAATGGTCCTCAGATGATGTGTACAGCAAAGCAATTTTATGCATTTATTAATAGACATGCACACAGACGAACACACTATCTTTGCTAACTTTCTTTCCTCGATTCTACAGCTGGTTGTACCGTATCCTGCCGTCCGTCCGCCACAAGCCCTACACCGCAATGCACTGTGGGAACCTAACAGAGAAATGGGACGAAGTGGAACCTGACCCTAACCAGGTACAGAGAGAAAGAGAGAGAAAGAGAGAAGATAAAAAGGGAAATTAAGTCTCAACATTTTAAAATATTTCCTTTTCGTAGCTCCGATGGATGCCGTTCACCATCCCCAAATCCTCCGAGAAGAAAGTGGACTTTGTGACGGTAAAACATAATCCCTCCTTCACTCAGTCCTCTGGTTTTACTTGGTAGAAAATAGCTGTTTCTGCTGAATAGCTTGTCATCTCTCCTGGGTCTGATTGGTTCTCCCATCTGTCAATCATAGGGTCTGCACACCCTATGTGGAGCAGGAGACACCAAGTCCCGCAATGGGATCGGCATCCACATGTTCACCTGCAACACCTCCATGGTTGACAGGTGTGTGTGTGTGTGTGTGATCATCTCTCCCATAATTGAGCTTTACAACTCTGAGCCCCATGTCAACAATTTTATGTGGTCTCTGCTTTTCAGGTGTTTCAACAATTCAGATGGAGATTTCCTCATTGGTCAGTCAAATATGCAGTTTTTTTAGTAAAGGTGCACATGTTAAGTTAATAAGCAATAAGTAAGCACCCCCATTCTCTCTCTCAGTGCCCCAGCAGGGGGAGATTCTGATCACTACAGAGTTTGGGAAGATGATGGTGGAACCCAACGAGATCTGTGTCATCCAGGTGAGACGGCAGCACCAGAGAACTTAAGCCTGTCGATCTTGACAGCTCTCAACAACAAAACCATGCTTCACATGAATCCCGCTCACTGTCAACCCTCACCTGTAACTGTCAACCCTCACCTGTAACTGTCAACCCTCACCTGTAACTGTCAACCTGTAACTGTAACTGTCACCCTGTAATGTCAACCATCACCTGTAACTGTCAACCTGTAACTGTCAACTTGCAACTTTCAACCTGCCACTGTCAAAATTCACCTGAACTGTCAACCTGTAACTACCAATCCTCACCTGTAACTACCAATCCTCACCTGTAACTGCCAATCCTCACCTGTAACTGCCAACCCTCACCTGTAACTGTCAACCTTCACCTGCAACCCTAACCTGTAACTGCCAACCCTCACCTTTAACTGTCAACCTGCAACTGTCAACTTTCACCTGCAACCTGTAACTGTCAACCTGCAACTTTCAACCTTCACCTGAACTTTCAACCTTCACCTGAACTTTCAACCTGCACCTGAACTTTCAACCTGCACCTGCAACTGTCAACCTTCACCTGCAACCTGTAACTTTCAACCTGTAACTGTCAACCTTCACCTGTCCCCTCGCATATATCGGTATGTCCCTTGTGTGCTGCAGCAAGGAATGCGTTTCAGTGTGAATGTGTTCGGGGAGACCAGAGGATACGTGTTGGAGGTGTACGGAGCCCACTTTGAGCTTCCCGACCTGGGACCCATAGGTGCGTGTGACACCATTCCTCCTCAACGTGACACCTTGACCCTCCCACCTTTCAACGCTATAACATTTGTGAACCTATCATCTTCCTAGGGGCCAACGGACTGGCCAATCCCAGGGACTTCCTGACTCCGGTAGCGTGGTATGAGGACCGTGAGGTGGCCACAGGCTACACCGTCATCAACAAGTATCAGGGCAAACTGTTCTCCAGCCAACAGGTGTGTACCTGTGCGCGACGTGAGTACACGTGTGTCTTTGGGTTCATATGTACATGTTCTGTCACAGACATTACAATACACAGCACTATAATTCATGATAGCAGCTTGTAAAATATACATGGGACGCCACTAATGTTGGCGATTAGCTATCTAGCCGTCCCAACTCCCAGAATAGCTGCACGTTAACATTGAACTGCCCTCACCGATTATTAAATGTAAAATGCCTGACAGTTCTGATCAGCAGGCTCCCGTCTCGGCTCACTTACCAGCCTTAACCAATTATGATTAACACGTCCTGGAGTTCCCGCCAGATACCTACCAGTCTTTTCAGAAGGGGAGAAAACCTTGCTCGAGTTAAGAATTAATTTCAGCATATTTTACCGTGGAATGATTTCCCACCCCGCTCTGAAAGCATCCTGTCGAGCAGGTAATTGGATCGACTCATTTTGTCTGACAGGAGGGGATTTTTAAAGACGGGGAAGGGGAGGACGGAGGGTGTGTCTGCGTGTGTGAGTGTGTTTGTGTGTGTTAGGGAGGGAGGTAACCGTGGAAACACCTGTGTAAGGGGATACAGTGTATTCAGGAAGTATTCAGACCCTTTCACTTTTTCCACATTTTATTAACTTACAGCCTTATTCTAAAATGGATTTAAAAAATGATTTTTATCAATCTACACACAATACCCCATAATGACAAAGCAAAAACAGGTTTTTAGAAATGTTTGCATATGTATTACAAATAAAAAACAAATCTAATTTACATAAATATTCAGACCCTACTTTATTGAAGCATCTTTGGCAGTCTTCTTGGGTATGATGCTACAAGCTTTGCACACCTCTATTTGGGTATTTTCTCCTATTCTTCTCTGCAGATTCTCTCAAGGTCTGTCAGGTTGGATGGGGAGCATCGCTGCACAGCTACTTTCAGGTCTCTCCAGAGATGTTCGTCCTGGCTCTGGCTGGGCCACTCAAGGACATTCAGAGACTTGTCCCGAAGCCACTCCTACGTTGTCTTGGCTGTGTGCTTAAGGTCATTTGTCCTGTTGGAAGGTGAACCTTCACACCAATCTGAGGTCCAGAGTGGTCTGGAGTAAGTTTTCATCAATGATTTCTCTGTACTTTGCTCTGTTGATATTTCCCTCGTTCCTGACTCGTCTCCCAGTCCCTGCCGCTGAAAATCATCCCCACAGCATGATGCTGCCACCACCATGCTTCACGTAGGGATGGTGGCAGGCTTCCTGCAGATGTGATGCTAGGTATTCAGGCCAAAGAGTTCAATCTTGGTTTCATCAGATCAGAGAATCTTGTTTCTCATGATCTGCGAGTCCTTTAGGTGCCTTTTGGCAAACTCCAAGCATGCTGTTTCACAGGTGGACTCCAGTCAAGTTGTAGAAACATCTCAAGGATGATCAGTGTAAACAGGATGCACCCGAGTTCAATTTCGAGTCTCTAGGAAAAGGGTCTGAATTCTTATGTAAATGAGGTGTTTTAAAATGTTTTAATACATTTGCAAATATTTCTAAAAAACAGTTTTTGCTTTGTCATTATGGGGTATTATGTGTAGATTGATGAGGAAAAACATACATTTGTATCAATTTTAGAAAAAGGCTGTAACAATAACAAAATGTGTAAAAAGTGATGAGATCTGAATACTTTCCGAATGCCATGTGGAAGCATGGGATATACACCGGTCCCCTCTTTCTTTCATTAACCTCTCTCTCTCTCTCCATCCACCTCTCTTTCTCTTAGTCATCTCTGGGTTCGTACTGGGTGTTGGGGCTTGCACCTTCTCTCTCCCCCACCTGTGTGTGTGTGTGTGTTCCGTCTCGTCCTGCTGTTTGGTCCCCCTGCAGAGAGATGAAATTGCTCAAATTAACTTATTATTTGCTTGACTGGGCCAATATGTTTGTTGTGTTTTTTTTTCTTCTCTCACTCCGTTTTTAATCGAGTCTGGCAGAGTTATCACAGGAACTGTAATGCCCAAGAGATTACCTGCCTTGGGGTACTCCGACCCCCTGGGTGCATGGTGACTGTGTGTGTTTGTACTGCATACGAGTGTGTTAGTATTTCATTTATGGTGTATGTCTGTGGGAGAGTGCGTGTGTGTGCTTGCGCACGTTTGAGAGGGTACATGGGTCAGCCCTGAAGACGGCTTGAGCTGTAATGAATAATATTGATTTTAGAACTACCATTGAATGTCTCTTTCACAGTGACATTATCAGAACTGCTATATAAAATTGCTGTGGTTTTAACAATCAAGATGAAGAAATATCTCTACACCGTCTTCGTGTCTCTCTCTCCACCCCATCTCTCTCCGAGCCGAGGGACCTGAAAGTTTGGGAAAGTTTGATTGTGAAACCAATTACTGCATAAATACCTGGAGCTGAAGATCACAGCGAATGGGGAGAATGAAAAGAATAGTAGAGAAGGAGAGGAGGCCCACCGTTCCAAATCAGCCCTTATCCTCAGGTTCTTTTTTTCCCTTATGCTGGTCTACTTCTGTTTTTCAATTCTGAATATCAAGGTCCCTCTTTCCAGAAATGAAAATTGACTTGAGGTATGACTATAACTCCAGTTCCAAGGTGCAGTAGGGATGCTGACGACTGCCTCACCCCTACTGTACAGTTTAACATTATTATATTCCTGTGTGTGTGTGTGTGTGTGTGTGTGTGTGTGTGTGTGTGTGTGTGTGTGTGTGTGTGTGTGTGTGTGTGTGTGTGTGTGTGTGTGTGTGTGTGTGTGTGTGTGTGTGTGTGTGTGTGTGTGTGTGTGTGTGTGTGTGTGTGTGTGTGTGTGTGTTTTGCAGAGTTTCTCTCCCTTCAATGTGGTAGCGTGGCATGGAAACTACACTCCATACAAATACAACCTGGACAACTTCATGGTCATCAACTGTGTGGCCTTCGATCATGCGGTGAGAACTTCACACACACACATAAGCATGCATAGACACACACCCCTAACCCTTCCTCTCCTCCATCTGTGCACCAGGATCCTTCCATCTTCACAGTGTTGACGGCCAAGTCCTCTCGCCCAGGAGTCGCCATGGCTGACTTTGTCATCTTCCCCCCGCGCTGGGGAGTGGCCGACCACACCTTCAGACCCCCGTACTACCACAGTACGACCACACACACACTTTAAGAACAAATATCTCAAGCACTCGCTCGTCTTCAGTTCTGATGTTACTGAGAACTTTGTCCTTTTCTGGCATAGCCATCTAGGGACTACCCTAACCTGTCCCTGGTCTCTCTGTAATGTATTTTGTAGTAGTGTGTGTCTGTGTTAGAGCTCCCCCTGTCTGTGTTCCAGGGAACTGTATGAGTGAGTTCATGGGGCTGATCAAGGGCCACTATGAGGCCAAGGAGGAGGGCTTCCAGCCAGGAGGGGGCACTCTCCACAGCATGATGACCCCTCATGGCCCTGACAGAGACTGCTTCGAAAAGAGCAGCACCGCTCTCCTCAAACCAGAGAGGGTGGCCGATGGGACCATGGTAACATATGGGAGCACACACACGTGATGAAATTATAAAACTGTAAATATGAGCCGTCAAGTAACATCCCTCTCTCTCTCAGGCCTTCATGTTTGAGTCGTCGTTCAGCATGGCGGTTACTAAGTGGGGTCTGGAGACGTGTCAGAGGCTGGACAAGAGTTACTACCAGTGCTGGGAGCCGCTACGCAAACACTTCGACCCCAACTGGAGACCAAGCAAACAGTAGAGTAGAGAAGCAGAACAGTCATTGCTTCCCCTAGATCACTTAAGGCACGGCGCAAAGGCCCATAAAGTCAACATCCTGGTCCTCTTTAGCGTCATACCACTATACTGTGGCTCAATTCATTCTATCACTCATAGCCTAAGTGTTTGGTTAATTGGTGTACGCTTGTTTTTTTGACTGACCAGTTCATTGATTAAAAAAAAAATGTAAGTTACTGGACAAAAGTGAATGAATAAAAATTCCCTGGAAGACGTATTAGCATGTTTTCACCACTCTGCTGCTCATGTCATTCACAGCCCATGTATGTTTGTAATGACAGGCAGACATTTGATTTGCTTTTTCAACAAAATTAAATTTTATTCAGTTAATAAGATACACACTGACATTAAATCTACAATACTTTACAATGGAAGTCTGCAATGAGCAAACTCAGTAGGCGAGCTTGAACTTGCGGTCGTAGGTCCCAGCTTTGATCTGCTCCTCCTTCTTGTCCTGCGGGGGGGGGGGGGGGGGGGTTAATGAGGTTACGATGGCAGAGCGAAAGCATTGTCACCTAAGCCAGGGTTTCCCAAACTCATTTCTGCTCTGGTTTTTGCCCTAGCACTACACAGCTGTTTTAAATAATCAAAGCTTGATAATGAGTTATTTGACTCAGCTGTGTAGTGCTTAGCTAAAACCAAAAAGACTGCGTTTGGGAAGCCCTGCTCTAAGCAACCTCTTGGTGGCGTGTTTATAACAGTGTGAGCCTCAGTACCCAGGTCTGTGACAGCTCTCTGATTCAGAGAGAGGATCTTAGTCTACATGGCACCACCATTGTTATGTCACAAAGAATGGTGGCGGAGTAGAAGATGAACTTCGAACACATGCTAGGCTTCGCCCTGACTTAAATATTTGGCAGAAATCTTGAAACTATTATGGAGTCAGACAAAGCTTCAAAGTGTGTTTGCTTCCAATAATGCAAAAATTATAATTTCACCATGTTGATGAGCTAAGATGAATTTACTGTCTCTGAGGGCTCATACTCCAATCACTTCTGTATTAGACAGCCAATGTGTCTGTTCAATGGATGACTTTAGTGGGCACAGTCTGGTGGCCCTGTACAAGTTTGCCTTCATAATATAGGTAGGAACACTTTCCTAATATTGAGTTGCTTACGGTTAAGTCATGTTAAAAAATAAAAAAAACCTAAGTGGTAGATCTCATTTTGTATTTTGACTCAGTGATCTTGACCACTGGTGTAAAGGCTAGGGTGTATTTGGAACAGACCCCTAATGTCAGGGAACAAGTAGGTTAAGGGTTGGTGTCATCTCATCCATACCCTGTCCGTCTTCAGAACGTAGTACAGGACGAAGAGGGGAACCACTCCAAAGAGCCCACCTAGCAGCGACGTCTTCTTGGTGGCTCTGAAGTGGTTGTAGGGGTTGGTGCGTGCATACACCCAGCGTGTCAAGGCAGGGTCTTCCTTGAAGCACAAAAAACAGCACGTCAATAATGATGGCCATTCTTTGAGAGTGGGTGCCAGTCTTATTGCAGTCAACTACTATCGTGGTAAAAACGGTTGAATTCAGAAACAGTCATGTTCCCCCAGAATACAATTAACTGAATACAACAATCCATCACAAATTCGTTTAAATAGCAAACTTATTCCGAAATAGTAACACCAAAGTCACATCAACAAAAGTAACGTTAGTTAGCAAACACCATCAATAGCATTACCTCTGGGTGAACTGTGGGTCTGACATTCGCAAGCTAGCTAGCGTTAGCATGTTAGCTCACTCTACTTACAATAAGCTCTTTTCTGTGCGGGTTGTTTAGCTGCATCTGATATTGTCTCTTCAGCTGGGCCCTTAAACCAGCCCTCTCCTCCTCGGCACGTCTCTGGTCCAGCGAAAGGTTGAAATATTCAGCTGGGTCCAACGTTTTTGGCCGAGTGGCCAAGGGCGCTTCGCGGTAGTCCGCCATGTTTGTGAGTAGAGACCAATGACCGTAGAGACAGACAACGAGATTAGATTACCACAAAGTATCGCGTTCTCTTCCAGCAGCGGAGTTTTCAATGGCAACACAAAGCATTCCACACGAATCTGGGGGGGTTAGTGGGGGTTGTCAAATTTTGAGTTGAACGTTTTTTTTCCAGAATTCCCAGTTGTCTTGAACTCACTGAAGTCAAGTTTTCGCAGTTACGAGTCAGCAATTGTTTTGAGCGTGGCACAAATCATGCTTCATTGACAGCATGGCCAATGTTGAATGTTTATCATTTTAAACTTGTTAGACACTTAATCCCAGATTTTGGACCACACGGCCCCTCCACTGAATGGCAGGCTAGTGATTGCTTTACAATGCTTGCAGTTAGCCACTTGTCACTGATTCCTTCCAAACCACTCATTGTTGAATTTGCAACTTGTTGTGTAATGTTTGTCCAATGGCCGATGAGCACCGATACATTTTATCTATAATTTCTCATTATTTCTCTTCATATGACAAGGATTAAAAAGGATTTGCCAGAAAATTGTCAACTTGATTCATGATGATTACTCCTAGCTAAGATTTTGAAAGTATGATGTTGACATGATCAGTCCAATCAAAGCTACTGCAGATATAACATAACAAGCCAGGCTGAAACACCTGCATTTTTGTAGATATAACATAACAAGCCAGGCTGAAACACCTGCATTTTTGTAGATATAACATAACAAGCCAGGCTGAAACACCTGCATTTTTGTAGATATAACATAACAAGCCAGGCTGAAACACCTGCATTTTTGTAGATATAACATAACAAGCCAGGCTGAAACACCTGCATTTTTGTAGATATAACATAACAAGCCAGGCTGAAACACCTGCATTTTTGGAGCTTATTTACTCAAGAAAGCAAAAAGAGACCATGTTTGTATGCAGCTTTATTAACTCAATTACTATTATTTTTTTGACATTGTTTGCAAATTGATACTGTATGTGACATGTATTAATGCCAAAATAACATGCAAAACAGGTAAGCCCCACCCGAAGTGGTCAATGACTTTCCACCCAACTTCCTTATCAGCATGGGCATGTCCAAAACGATGAACTGCTTTCAAACGGAGTGGAATGAGATGGTGCACAAATGTCTGTTTAATGCAGAGGATGTGGGGCTAGGTTCCAGATGTGTACACTCAAAAACATTTTATTACAGCGAGATGAAAAACAGAGGGAGAATAGACAAACAGCCTCAGCAGCGGGACAAGCTCCAAAAAGTCAGAGATTTCCACCGTCTCCAGTACAGGTGAGTGGGCCAGGAGAAGAAAAGACTGAAGATATTAGAAAGCTGAAGACACAAGGTAAGATGTGATGAATATCCTGCTCACCCTTTATGTATCAAGGCATTTTATATCCCTAATAGTAACTCAAACTACTAAATGTATGATCAAGTTACTGTTTACTTTTTTCACAATAAAACATCTCTTGGCCCACACCCTGCTTGTCAGCTACCTGGCTCTACACACAAGCAAACTAGTGGTTGCCTCAGCTGGTGACGACCAGCTCTGTAGGCTTCCTGAAGGAGAGCTGATTTGTAGAGGCCAGGGCACAGCGAGGGCTCTCTGGGGTTAACTTCCACCCTGACAGGGCTAAGCTAGGGGCCACTGGTGGGACTCCAGGTTCCAGATATGGGACCTTTCTGAGGGCCGCTGTGTGCTGACCCCAGAGAGCCACTAGGGGCTGCTCCTTCCATTCCGGTGGAGACTTTGTGGCCTCCTGCTCCCTTGATGACACAGTTTGTTAGGAAATAAATATTTCCTGTTCTTCTACCAAACTTGGCACACACATGCTGACTGTGTTGAGGTAATGTGTGCCATCATATTTGTAGACATGATGATTATCCATATTATAATGGTGTGGGACCTGCAGAGAGGTGCCGCTACAGTCACACTGGTTCTATCAACAGTGTAGTTCCTCCCCTAGCCTGCCCACCTCCTCGGCTGAAGACTGTCCTTGTGGGACACTCGAACCGCCATGTGCCTAGACATTCTACGGCTTCCGCAGCTCCATCAACCACATCTCACTCAGCTCCACTGGTGACCTCATCACGTACTACAATTCCCATGACTGTCATGCTGTGGGATGTCAGCAGACGTGTTCACTATGGAGACGGGGACGCAGCCTAGCAACTGGATGGCTTTCTGCCCCGTCGGGCCGGATGCTGGCAGTCGTTGGGGACGAGGTGAGGGTGGTAGATTGGACGTGACCGCAAGTGGCGTGTGTGCTGAAGCACGAGGACCTGGTGCAGTGTTTTTTTTGTACCACAAGGGGGGGACCAACAGTCAGGGGTACCTGACAGATGTGTGTGGTCGTAATGGATAAGATTCATAAGAGTTAAAAAAAAAGTTGCAATGCATATTATGCTTAAGTGTGTATTTCTATAAATTCAATGAACAGGCAAGCATACATCAAAAACACTAGCCCACACCTGTAATAGATCAACAACATGGTTGAGTTATAGGATTTATTAGAAACAAAGGAATCCAACGATACGAGAGTCTTGAGTGCTGTCTCATATAAGGAAGTGAACAGAGGGCAAACACAAACATCCGGGGGTCTGACGGCTCTCACATCAGGCCCAGCTTATACTCCATCATGATGTGGGGCTCACCCACCATCTCACTTTGGGATGGGTCTGCAGGAAGATGGACACAAAATAGTGCTAAGTTGACATTAGTTTAACTTCTTTCTGCTGCTGTCTCGTCTGTATACAGTGTCTCTTACCGTTGAGGATGTCCTCAAAGCTGATGCTCTCATCGTTCCCTTTGAGAGTGTCCAGGGCCAGGTGTGAGCTTTGCAGGAATGGAAGGCGCTGGATCTGAGAAGGGAGAGAGAGAGAAGGGACAGGGAAAGTGGTAAGGGATAAGTGGGAAAGTTGCTTATTTCATTTTCACCAACACTATTCTTTGTTTTCAATGAAGATCAGAGAGACATGTGTGTCTACCTGTCTGGCTGCCCTGTACTCCATCTGCAGTTTCAGGGGAGCGTGGAGGCCCTGGATGTTTCTGAGGTTGGAGAAGTTCATCTTGTCCTGGTTCAGCTGAAACTGCAAGGGAGAGTACAAAAGTCAATGTTGGAGCTAAAGTAGCGTTAGTGTTTTATTCGAGAAAAGTTGTATGAGACCTGAAGACTTGTATTAACTCCCAGAACATATACCTAGCCTTTAGCTCAGAACAACAGCGTATTGTGTCACTCACATTCTTTTCTGACAGCTCCAGCGCATGGCTGGGGAGCAGCTCATTTTTCACACTGCTGAACCTGAGAGAGTTCAACTATCAGTTATGTCTCACAAACTGTTATATAGTTAACGTTACATACTTTGAGTTGAATGAGTGTCCAGCAGAGACAGTTCTCTCACCCGCTCCTGAGTGTGTCCTGGACGCCATAAGCCCCAACCTGTTGACCCATGCCCGTCACCGGTACACTGTCCTTAAGCTGTGATCGTAGTCCACGAGTATTCTGGAGACGAACAAAATAACAACCCAGTTAACATTATAGTAGAGGCATGATGACTAACGTTACCTACTAGCTAACACTTTAGTGTATCCCAAACAGCTGAGATAACTGCTGCTTAACTACCTAGCTGGCACGAAGCAAAGGATAGGCAAGATTGTTAGCGCTAGTTTAGATGAATTAACCAAAACAAACTGACACAAACAAACACAAATAGCTAGCTAGAGCTAACGTTGGACATCATCGCTGCTAATAACGCGCTAACTTTAGCTAGTTCACCGGCATGAGTGACTAATCAAAATCCAAACGTCTCTACAAATACAGCAAGCAATACATTAATCAAACCCCACGATTCATTGGTATTTCGTATAGACAACATAGCTATCTAGCAACTATACATTTTACACATTTAATGTATGAATTAAACAACAAATGTTAGTAATTTGATAGCTACCATTGTCCCTGTGATGCGGCTGTTTCCACTTTTAGTACAAAACTTCCGGTCAGGGTCGCGTTAGTATGACGTCACTTATTTTTCTTCTTCTATGATGTCATGGCGGTCCGCAAACACACGTTAAAAGTGCATGCCGCCACCTACTGTGCTGGAATTTACGATCAACCATGATCTGTCCTATTATGTACTACCATGAAAATACAATTCAAAACCAAATAAATTCCTAACTTCTACCACATCCTCCCCAACCCTATTAAACTTGATCTATAATCATGCTGAAACACTCCACCCGTAGGATTGTTCAGCATGTCAATAACCATTTCAACCCTAATATCTCTTCTCCACAATAACCTTCAACCTGGCATTTCTGCTTTCCACAACCCGTACTGTCGTCCTGATAACCTTACCAATAAAAGCTATGAAGTCAACTTTATTGACTGTCGAGGTGTCCTTTGGCACTGCACATTTATGAGCACAAGATTTCTGAACAGGCCTCGGCCATCAGAAGCACCAGCCGACAGTAGGTCCACTTACTACAGGTATGTCCATGTAAGCTCCATCAGTCCACACTGTAGTTCTACTAACCTATTTTACGGCCTCTGCATATGATACATACTGACTGATCCTATGTCTCTGAGCCTCTCTCTATACCAAATGCTGCACTGCTGCACTAAGTACAGTACTTAACCTTCACATTTGCTTCCACATTCACCGTAATCATGTGTCCCTCTACACTTGGCACATCTTTTCTTTCCTTTACACTGAGCAGCTACACATAGTGGTGAAACTAGAGTTTTATACACAGGGTGACCAGGGGGTGGCCAAGGATACTTCAGGAGGTCCATAGACCATGACAGAACATTAGTGTGTAACCCTAACCTGGCATCTAAGGAGCATTAATTAATCCTATGATTGCTGATTAGAGGTAGAGGTGATAATTCACTGAACCCGGAGTTCTTCAATGTAGCAGATAGTGAGGTCCATAAGGGTTACTTCACTAGAACTCTTTAGCGTACTGGCTTTATTTACTGGACGCTCCACTGCTTTCTGTATCGTCATTTATTTTGTTCCTATGTCTTCCCACTGCCGACCTCTGACCCTCATCCACCCGCTGCATACAATCAGAACGGACACCAATATTGTTCGCATTCCAGCACAGCTGTTTCTTCACCAACTTCTCCATTACGTCCGCCCTACCCACCGACCTCTGACCCTCTTCCACCGTTTGACCACACTTCCTAATCAGATGATAGAAATACAAGCGGGCAGATAGACGTAAATAAAAAGGAAAGTAGGATGAATGCTGCTTTTGGAACTACCGTGTCGTTTATATGTATCTATATATGGTTTATCATACTGATGTTATATGTACAACATCCACAAATGGATTAAGATTTATATAAAAATTATTTTCCACTTTTTATGAGTACGGGGGTATAGCTCAGTGGTAGAGCATTTGACTGCAGATCAAGAGGTCCCCGGTTCAAATCCGGGTGCCCCCTCATTTTGTTTGATACTTTTGCTCATACTTGAACCTCAGTAAGTATAATCTTTAGAAGCACATTGTATCATCTGGTGTGAGTATGTCCATTACAGTTTCGAGAACAGTAGAGTAGAAAAAAAAACACTGTTACCCTTAGCAACAACAATCTATAAAGTATTATCATAGTTACATTCTCCACTTTGCTTTACATCTCATCACATTTAATTTAATCTCACTGTATAGTGTCATAGTAGTAGTGTCTGATGGTTGCTATTGCAATTTACTGGTCAGCAATACAATGCCAGCCAGTCAGTCAGTCAGTCAAAGAGATTGGCCTTGGAGTGTTCTGACTTGATGAGGCTGGAGACCAGGGGATGGAGGACACTGCTGTAGGTATCCACCTGGCTGTCCTCCTGCCCCAGCCCTGAGAACTCAACACAAGGCTCCAGGTTGGAAGGAACCAGCCTCTTCTTGTCTTGGGAGAAAGAGAAACAGAAAGAGAGCAAAATAGCCTTTTTACTCCCTTTGACCAGAGGGGGGTGCTATAATCCCACGTAAATTGTTGGTGTTGTTATTATGTGCCTCAGGTCAAGGAATAAATAATTGTACCTTTCCAAGACTCAGAGGAATTACTGGTACCCACAACCCTCCAGTCATTAATATACCTGCAGAAATATTAAAAAGCATTGTTGCTTTGGGTAACACTGTATTGCAACTGTCTCAATGGGATCACCTGTTATAATGAAGGATGATTAAAAAAGGTACATATGGAGGCTATTTACTCGTCAAAGTTGAGAGCGTTGGTCCACTCCAGTAGTTCATCCACTTCCCACTCTACGATGTGGTTGGGTCCCAGCTGCTCCACGGCGTCCATCATGCCCTGGGCTGACCGCTCCACCAGCATGGCTGTCTCACTATGCTCTGTACGTGCATGCAGACAGCCACGGTCATACCTGCGGACAGTTGGTTGAAGAACAGGTGAGGCTGAGGGGAACAGGTAGATGGACAGACAGGATTGAGGGGGACAGGTGAGGCTGAGGGGAACAGGTAGATGGACAGGTGAGATTGAGGGGGACAGGTGAGGCTGAGGGGAACAGGTAGAGGGACAGGTGTGGGTGAGGTGAACAGGTAGAGAGACAAGTGAGGCTGAGGGGGACAGGTAGAGGGACAGGTGAGGCTGAGGGGAACAGGTAGAGGGACAGGTATGGTTGAGGGGGACAGGTGAGGGTGAGGGGGGCAGGTAGAGTGACAGGTGTGGGTGAGGGGTACAGGTAGGCTGAGGGGGACAGGTAGGCTGAGGGGGACAGGTAGGGTTGAGGGGGACAGGTAGAGGGACAGGTGAGGCTATTACAGGTTAGCATTGCTGTTACAAATAAGCAATAATTATGCAGTTTGAGCATACAGGTGAGTAGTGCTGTTGAATACAGGTGAGAGAACAGGTGAGTAGTGCTGTTGAATACAGGTGAGAGAACAGGTGAGTAGTGCTGTTGAATACAGGTGAGTGAACAGGTGAGTAGTACTGTTGAATACAGGTGAGTGAACAGGTGAGTAGTGCTGTTGAATACAGGTGAGTGAACAGGTGAGTAGTGCTGTTGAATACAGGTGAGTGAACAGGTGAGTAGTACTGTTGAATACAGGTGAGTAGTAGTGTTGAATACAGGTGAGTGAACAGGTGAGTAGTGCTGTTGAATACAGGTGAGAGAACAGGTGAGTAGTGCTGTTGAATACAGGTGAGTGAACAGGTGAGTAGTGCTGTTGAATACAGGTGAGTGAACAGGTGAGTAGTACTGTTGAATACAGGTGAGTAGTAGTGTTGAATACAGGTGAGTGAACAGGTGAGTAGTGCTGTTGAATACAGGTGAGTGAACAGGTGAGTAGTGCTGTTGAATACAGGTGAGTGAACAGGTGAGTAGTGCTGTTGAATACAGGTGAGTAGTGCTGTTGCAGGTAAGGACACACACTAACTCACATCTGCTTCAACCATTCAATCTTCCTCCTCTTCTTCCTCCTGTCCACGTCCTGACGACGCTGCAGTTTGGAATTGTGAAACTCCACCTTCCTGCCATTGGTCTCCAACGTGATGATGTCACCTAACAGAGCAGCCTGAACCAATACAGAGAGAGTGCACAGCGCTTCTCAAATTACTCTTCTTTCACAGAGTTGCTGAGTACTGCACTAAAACAATGAAGGCAAACAAAGTATCTCTGTTGGCGGTTCCAACCCTATCATACTGAACCCACATCTGATACAGTGTCATATCATGGAATCAGAACTGCTGCACCACCTTCCCAGAGAGCAGTCTCCAGCCGTTGTTCTCCACGCGGTGGTACCAGCCAGCATGGTCGTCCTGCACCTGGGTCCTCCCGTTGTGTATCTGCCTGGGGACGGACCTCTTCTGTCTGGGGTGGGTGTAGTCCTTGGGGCTGTTGGCACACATGTCCACGATGGGTCGATGGGTGTAGATCTTATAGTAGATGCTCGGTGGAAAGGTGGTCTGTGAGGGGAGAGAAAAACTCATCTCACATTAGCATGCACACATCTATTTGTATTGCATAAATCATCGTAGATAGATTTTGAAATAAATTCAGGTATTAGTATTGCGAGTGATGGGTGTTTATCTAAGCAATAAGGCCCAGGGATGTGTGGTATATGGCCAATATACCACGGCTAAGGGCTATTCTTATGCACGATGCAACGCGGAGTGCCTGGATACAGCCCTTAGCCGTGGTATATTGGCCATATACCACAAACCCTGAGGTGCCTTCTAGCTATTGAAAACTGATTACCAACACAATTAGAGCAGTAATACATGTTTTGTCATACCGGGGTCTGAAGAAGACAGCTTGTCTGTCCAAACATTGGTTATTCAATTATTGCACAGGAGCTCCTAGAGTGTGAGGCTCTCCTTCTCTTTCTCATATGGTCTGATATAACACAGCTGTCAGCCAATCAGCATTCGGGGCTTGAACCACCCAGATTATAATGTGCATTTTAGCACTGACAAAATGAACTTACCCCTCCCAGTCTGAATCTGATGTGGACTCCTGCAGCAGCATCCAGAATATTTGCCTGCAACAACCATAGTAACATTCATAATGTGTCTGTCTGTGTGTGTCTGTCTGCATGTGTGTGTATATCTGGTGTCTGTACCTCTCTGGGGTTGACATTTTTTAGCAGGAGTCGAGGGTCTCCCTGGTTACGGAACCTCACAAGGTTCTTGAAGTACTGGAACACGCGTGTATCCTACACATAGGATATAGAGAGGTTACACGGTCTGTGCGTGTTAGTGTGTGTGTTGTATTGTGGTTCCACCCACCACATGTCTCCTCCATGTCCTCTGTATCATCCTGGCAGCCCTGTGGTAGACTCTCTGCTGCCTGCCGTCCAGCTCCATCATCTCCTCCACTGGGGGGGACGAAGGGGCACTGGGAGGGGATTAAAGGGGTAACTATGGTGGGCTGAGATCCGTGTTTGAAGTGGGGTGGTGTGACTGGTACTAAGAACCTTCATTTTTACTGCTTGAGTTGTGGCATATCATCTTATACCTGCTCTAAAATACTGAGGCATGGTAACTTTAGGTGTTAGGTGGTGAAGGCGTATCCATTTCATGTTGAGTTTAGGAATAACTTCTACTAACCTTTCTATTGCGTAATTGTTCTTCTCCATGCTTATGAACTGTGCCTGTGACCGAAATGGGTAAATACAAAGTGCATTAAAGAACTGTTGTTATGCAACGGCCACAATGGACAGAGAACCAATGCAGCAAAACAGGACACAGGAACGCGTAGAATACACACTGGCAAAAGACAGACAGACAAGTGACTCGCCCAGCAACTGCGTCAGAAAACGGAACCGTCTACATTCGTCGCACTATGATGATCCAACCACCTATTCCAATTGCGCACAGAACTTACCCTAAATGTGTCTGTTCAAAACAGAAAGCTTGAACCTTTGAAAGATATAGATGACAAGTTAGTTAATCCATGTCATCATTTGTTTTCGTTACATATATTTGCAAAACATGCCCTAAACGCAGGGTTTGTATGTTCGGGTTTTCAGCTGTTTGAGCAAACGCCATTTGGTTACCAAGCAACGTGCAGAGCGTGTCACGAGCTACATTTCCATCCAATTGGCGACGTCTTGTCACGCGAATATGCAAAAATTCGCATACAAACAAAATGCTATTCCTAGCACAATTGTGTTTCCATCAGGTATATTTAGTTTCGAATAAAAGTATGTGCGTAATGATGTAGTGCACGTACACATTTTTGCAGTTACACGAGTTTCCATCGCATTTACCGTGGCCTTTTTATTGCATTTACTTTACTTATCTCACCTCATTTGCTCACATTGTATATATACTTATTTTTCTACTGTATTATTTATTGACTGTATGTTTGTTTTACTCCATGTGTTACTTTGTGTTGTTGTATGTGTCGAACTGCTTTGCTTTAACTTGGCCAGGTCGCAGTTGTAAATGAGAACTTGTTCTCAACTTGCCTACCTGGTTAAATAAAGGATTTATTTTAATTTTAAACTCTATTCAACTCAACAAAAATGTTGCGTTTTATAGCGAGTTTGCCTACGCAACAGCCAGTCGATATAGCGCGGGTATAGCCTACATGATGATATTATTATGGATAAAAGAGAAATATTGATTTTATTTGTCAGACGAATAAGAATAAGACCCCTTAATATATATTGGAAATGAGCATCAAGCTCATCACTTTACACGGTCACCCATGGGCGGACTGGGACAACAATTCTGTCCCCCCCACACACACACATGAGATCTCTGCTGTTGCAGCAGCTCTGTGTCTATGGATGTTATTGTCTACTTAACGTTTAGGATGTGAGGAATTGCAAGGGACTGAAACTCTGCATCCAGCGTCTCTACGGAGAATGAAGATTCTATACAAATACAAAATCAAATTAGTTAATCACACATTACACACTGTCCCTCTAGAAAAAGAGGGAAATACTGTACGTCAGTATACTCTAGTTTACACAGAGCAGTGCATGCAAGGCAACAAGGCAGTTGAGGACAGCTTCAATCTCACCCAGTGGTGCAGGTGTAGGGGTGGCCATGCATACGCCCACCTACTTCTGGGCCAGCCCAGCCTCACATTCAATTTGCGCATATATGTACAAAATGTATTTGCAGCCTGTATGCCCAGACAGGCTGCAAATACATTTTGTACATATATGCGCGAATTGAATGTGAGGCTGGGCTGGCCCAGAAGTAGGAGAGAGAGAGAGAGAAAGAGAGAGAAACCTTGCCAGGGTGTGAGGTAGATGGATAGAAGAGGGGACGATGGGAAGGGAGAAGAGAAGAGAAGGGAGAAGGGAAGGGAGAAGGGAAGGGAGAAGGGAGAAGAGAAGGGAGAAGGGAAGGGAGAAGGGAGAAGGGAGAAGGGAGAAGGGAGAAGGGGGAAGGGAAGGGAGAAGGGAAGGGAGAAGGGGGAAGGGAAGGGAGAAGGGGGAAGGGGGAAGGGAGAAGGGAGAAGGGAGAAGGGAAGGGAGAAGGGAGAAGGGAAGGGAGAAGGGAGAAGGGAAGGGAGAAGGGGGAAGGGAAGGGAGAAGGGGGAAGGGGGAAGGGAGAAGGGAGAAGGGAAGGGAGAAGGGAGAAGGGAAGGGAGAAGGGAAGGGAGAAGGGAGAATGGAGAAGGGAGAAGGGAAGGGAGAAGGGAGAAGGGAAGGGAGAAGGGAGAAGGGAGAAGGGAGAAGGGAAGGGAGAAGGGAGAAGGGAGAAGGGAAGGGAGAAGGGAGAAGTGAAGGGAGAAGGGAGAAGGGAAGGGAGAAGGGGGAAGGGAGAAGGGAGAAGGGAAGGGAGAAGGGAATGGAGAAGGCTGAAGGGAAGGGAGAAGGGAAGGGAGAAGGGAGAAGGGAGAAGGGAAGGGAGAAGGGGGAAGGGAAGGGAGAAGGGAAGGGAGAAGGGAGAAGGGAGAAGGGAGAAGGGAGAAGGGAAGGGAGAAGGGGGAAGGGAAGGGAGAAGGGAAGGGAGAAGGGAGAAGGGAGAAGGGAAGGGAGAAGGGGGAAGGGAAGGGAGAAGGGAAGGGAGAAGGGAGAAGGGAGAAGGGAAGGGAGAAGGGAGAAGGGAGAAGGGAAGGGAGAAGGGAGAAGGGAGAAGGGAGAAGGGAGAAGGGAAGGGAGAAGGGGGAAGGGAGAAGGGAGAAGGGAAGGGAGAAGGGAATGGAGAAGGGTGAAGGGAAGGGAGAAGGGAGAAGGAAGAAGGGAGAAGGGAGAAGGGAAGGGAGAAGGGAAGGGAGAAGGGTGAAGGGAAGGCCTCAGCATGGCAGCACTCAAGTCCAAAATTCTGCCCAAATGTTCAAGCCTATTACTGACAATATCAGATTTGATAAATTACCATTTGTATTGCCATTTTAATAACCCATCATTATGCAATAACTATTAGAATACACCCATTTGAAAGTTGTGCTGCCAGGTTGAACTGCAGCGGGGAGAAGTCATTTGAAGTGTAACGAAAAAGACAAGCAGGCACATGTATGAAAGGACATGAGTACTGTTGATAGCACCTACACCCACTGAATATTTACGTAACGACGCCTGAGAGCTATACTTTTCATAACACTGCATGACTTATTAATTATTACTATACAGAACAGTATAGAAAGAGACACAAACAGACAGGCTTTGAACAGACACACTGAACACAAAGCCCTTTTCAATATGGACCTTGAGGGTTTGTCTTGACTCGTCTGTTCTGCAGTCAAGATGACTAATGCATGACAAAACCATTACAGCTTGTCCACATTTCTCTGGCTGTGCAGCCATGTGTGTCCTTTCCCAAGGGACAGAATAGAAAAGGGCCAAAGGGAACTGTGACCAGCTGCATTCTACCATCTGTCTAACCTAACCACACAGACAAACAGCTGCATTCTACCATCTGTCTAACCTAACCACACAGACAAACAGCTGCATTCTACCATCTGTCTAACCTAACCACACAGACAAACAGCTGCATTGATGTAACTGGAATACATAGGAAAAACACCCTCTTTAGTACAATACAGTTAAATAGACACACCTACACTCATTAAAGGCACTATTTAAAGCAACAAGTATGTGGAGAGGCTTTGTGTTCGATATTGTTAGTCTAGGTCCATTCTCATAGCTGGAATGTGGTTTGGTACACCTGCTCTTGTGGTATGCAAGGGGAAAGTCATAGCAAACTACTACTGTCACAGCACACATTCTTGTTGGACATAGATACGAGTTTGATATAAATATATTTTTGGACATAATAGTTTGATATAATATCTTGTTGGACATAATAGTTTGATATAAATATATTTTTGGACATAATAGTTTGATATAATATCTTGTTGGACATAATAGTTTGATGTAATATCTTGTTGGACATAATAGTTTGATGTAATATCTTGTTGGACATAATAGTTTGATATAATATCTTGTTGGACATAATAGTTTGATGTAATATCTTGTTGGACATAATAGTTTGATGTAATATCTTGTTGGACATAATAGTTTGATATAATATCTTGTTGGACATAATAGTTTGATATAAATATATTTTTGGACATAATAGTTTGATATAATATATCTTGTTGGACATAATAGTTTGATGTAATATCTTGTTGGACATAATAGTTTGATATAAATATATTTTTGGACATAATAGTTTGATATAATATCTTGTTGGACATAATAGTTTGATATAATATCTTGTTGGACATAATAGTTTGATATAATATCTTGTTGGACATAGATACGAGTTTGATATAAATATATTTTTGGACATAATAGTTTGATATAATATCTTGTTGGACATAATAGTTTGATGTAATATCTTGTTGGACATAATAGTTTGATGTAATATCTTGTTGGACATAATAGTTTGATATAAATATATTTTTGGACATAATAGTTTGATATAATATCTTGTTGGACATAATAGTTTGATATAATATCTTGTTGGACATAATAGTTTGATATAAATATATTTTTGGACATAATAGTTTGATATAATATCTTGTTGGACATAATAGTTTGATATAATATCTTGTTGGACATAATAGTTTGATATAAATATATTTTTGGACATAATAGTTTGATATAATATCTTGTTGGACATAATAGTTTGATATAATATCTTGTTGGACATAATAGTTTGATGTAATATCTTGTTGGACATAATAGTTTGATATAAATATATTTTTGGACATAATAGTTTGATATAATATCTTGTTGGACATAATAGTTTGATATAATATCTTGTTGGACATAATAGTTTGATATAAATATATTTTTGGACATAATAGTTTGATATAATATCTTGTTGGACATAATAGTTTGATATAATATCTTGTTGGACATAATAGTTTGATATAAATATATTTTTGGACATAATAGTTTGATATAATATCTTGTTGGACATAATAGTTTGATATAATATCTTGTTGGACATAATAGTTTGATATAATATCTTGTTGGACATAATAGTTTGATATAAATATATTTTTGGACATAATAGTTTGATATAATATCTTGTTGGACATAATAGTTTGATATAATATATTATTGGACATAATAGTTTGATATAATATCTTGTTGGACATAATAGTTTGATGTAATATCTTGTTGGACATAATAGTTTGATATAAATATATTTTTGGACATAATAGTTTGATATAATATCTTGTTGGACATAATAGTTTGATATAATATCTTGTTGGACATAATAGTTTGATATAAATATATTTTTGGACATAATAGTTTGATATAATATCTTGTTGGACATAATAGTTTGATATAATATCTTGTTGGACATAATAGTTTGATATAAATATATTTTTGGACATAATAGTTTGATATAATATCTTGTTGGACATAATAGTTTGATATAATATCTTGTTGGACATAATAGTTTGATATAATATCTTGTTGGACATAATAGTTTGATGTAATATCTTGTTGGACATAATAGTTTGATATAATATCTTGTTGGACATAATAGTTTGATGTAATATCTTGTTGGACATAATAGTTTGATATAATATCTTGTTGGACATAATAGTTTGATATAATATCTTGTTGGACATAATAGTTTGATATAATATCTTGTTGGACATAATAGTTTGATGTAATATCTTGTTGGACATAATAGTTTGATATAATATCTTGTTGGACATAATAGTTTGATATAAATATATTTTTGGACATAATAGTTTGATATAATATATCTTGTTGGACATAATAGTTTGATGTAATATCTTGTTGGACATAATAGTTTGATATAAATATATTTTTGGACATAATAGTTTGATATAATATCTTGTTGGACATAATAGTTTGATATAATATCTTGTTGGACATAATAGTTTGATATAATATCTTGTTGGACATAGATACGAGTTTGATATAAATATATTTTTGGACATAATAGTTTGATATAATATCTTGTTGGACATAATAGTTTGATGTAATATCTTGTTGGACATAATAGTTTGATGTAATATCTTGTTGGACATAATAGTTTGATATAAATATATTTTTGGACATAATAGTTTGATATAATATCTTGTTGGACATAATAGTTTGATATAATATCTTGTTGGACATAATAGTTTGATATAAATATATTTTTGGACATAATAGTTTGATATAATATCTTGTTGGACATAATAGTTTGATATAATATCTTGTTGGACATAATAGTTTGATATAAATATATTTTTGGACATAATAGTTTGATATAATATCTTGTTGGACATAATAGTTTGATATAATATCTTGTTGGACATAATAGTTTGATGTAATATCTTGTTGGACATAATAGTTTGATATAAATATATTTTTGGACATAATAGTTTGATATAATATCTTGTTGGACATAATAGTTTGATATAATATCTTGTTGGACATAATAGTTTGATATAAATATATTTTTGGACATAATAGTTTGATATAATATCTTGTTGGACATAATAGTTTGATATAATATCTTGTTGGACATAATAGTTTGATATAAATATATTTTTGGACATAATAGTTTGATATAATATCTTGTTGGACATAATAGTTTGATATAATATCTTGTTGGACATAATAGTTTGATATAATATCTTGTTGGACATAATAGTTTGATATAAATATATTTTTGGACATAATAGTTTGATATAATATCTTGTTGGACATAATAGTTTGATATAATATATTATTGGACATAATAGTTTGATATAATATCTTGTTGGACATAATAGTTTGATGTAATATCTTGTTGGACATAATAGTTTGATATAAATATATTTTTGGACATAATAGTTTGATATAATATCTTGTTGGACATAATAGTTTGATATAATATCTTGTTGGACATAATAGTTTGATATAAATATATTTTTGGACATAATAGTTTGATATAATATCTTGTTGGACATAATAGTTTGATATAATATCTTGTTGGACATAATAGTTTGATATAAATATATTTTTGGACATAATAGTTTGATATAATATCTTGTTGGACATAATAGTTTGATATAATATCTTGTTGGACATAATAGTTTGATATAATATCTTGTTGGACATAATAGTTTGATGTAATATCTTGTTGGACATAATAGTTTGATATAATATCTTGTTGGACATAATAGTTTGATGTAATATCTTGTTGGACATAATAGTTTGATATAATATCTTGTTGGACATAATAGTTTGATATAATATCTTGTTGGACATAATAGTTTGATATAATATCTTGTTGGACATAATAGTTTGATGTAATATCTTGTTGGACATAATAGTTTGATGTAATATCTTGTTGGACATAATAGTTTGATGTAATATCTTGTTGGACATAATAGTTTGATATAATATCTTGTTGGACATAATAGTTTGATATAATATCTTGTTGGACATAATAGTTTGATATAATATCTTGTTGGACATAATAGTTTGATGTAATATCTTGTTGGACATAATAGTTTGATATAATATCTTGTTGGACATAATAGTTTGATATAATATCTTGTTGGACATAATAGTTTGATATAATATCTTGTTGGACATAATAGTTTGATATGAAAACCTTACTGGACAAAGTAGTTTGATAAAACGATCCTGTATTGGGCAGATACTTAATTAAAAATGGTTTATTGTTAATCCACATAATACCTTAACTAACCATCAGTGATGGAATCAGTAATCAATTGTCATACTTGAGTAAAAGTAAAGATAAATACGGAGTAAATGACTGAGTAAAGACTGAGTAAATGACTGAATAAATGACTGAGTAAATGACTGAGTAAAGAACGAGTAAATGGCTGAGTAAATGACTGAGTAAATGAGTAAATGACTGAGTAAAGACTGAGTAAATGACCGAGTAAATGACTGAGTAAAGAACGAGTAAATGGCTGAGTAATGACTGAGTAAATGAGTAAATGACTCAGTAAAGAGTGAGTAAAGAACGAGTAAATGACTGAATAAATGACTGAGTAAATGACTGAATAAATGACTGAATAAATGACTGAATAAATGACTGAGTAAAGACTGAGTAAATGACTGAATAAATGACTGAGTAAATGACTGAATAAATGACTGAATAAATGACTGAGTAAAGACTGAGTAAATGACTGAATAAATGACTGAGTAAATGACTGAGTAAATGACTGAGTAAAGACTGAGTAAATGACCGAGTAAATGACTGAGTAAAGAACGAGTAAATGGCTGAGTAATGACTGAGTAAATGAGTAAATGACTCAGTAAAGAGTGAGTAAAGAACGAGTAAATGGCTGAGTAATGACTGAGTAAATGAGTAGATGACTCAGTAAAGACTGAGTAAAGACAGAGTAAATGACTGAGTAAAGACTGAGTAAATGACTGAGGAAATGACTGAGTAAAGACTGAGTAAAGACTGAATAAATGACTGAGTAAATGACTGAGTAAATGACTGAGTAAAGACTGAGTAAAGAACAAGTAAATGACTGAGTAAATGACTGAGTGAAGACTGAGTAAATGACTGAGGAAATGACTGAGTAAAGACTGAGTAAAGACTGAGTAAATGACTGAGTAAATGACTGAGTAAAGACTGAGTAAAGAACAAGTAAATGACTCAGTAAAGAGTGAGTAAAGAACGAGTAAATGGCTGAGTAATGACTGAGTAAATGAGTAGATGACTGAGTAAAGACTGAGTAAAGACAGAGTAAATGACTGAGTAAAGACTGAGTAAATGACCGAGTAAATGACTGAGGAAATGACTGAGTAAAGACAGAGGAAATGACTGAGTAAAGACTGAGTAAAGACTGAGTAAATGACTGAGGAAATGACTGAGTAATGACTGAGTAAATGAGTAGATGACTAAGTAAAGACTGAGTAAAGACAGAGTAAATGACTGAGTAAAGACTGAGTAAATGACTGAGTAAATGACTGAGTAAAGACTGAGTAAAGAACAAGTAAATGACTGAGTAAATGACTGAGTAAATGACTGAGGAAATTACTGAGTAAAGACTGAGTAAAGATTGAGTAAATGACTTGAGTACAGACTGAGTACAGACTGAGTAAAGACTGAGAAAAGACTGAGTAAATGACAATGTATAGAAAATTACTCAAGTAAAAGTTAAAGTCACCCAGTAAAATACAACATGAGTAAAAGTCTAAAAGTATCTGATTTCAAATGTACTTAATGTACAGTGGTGGAAAAAGTAGTACATTGTCATACCTGAGTAAAAGTAAAAAGTACAAGTAAATTCTATACATCAAATTCATTATATTAAGCAAGCCAGGGGAACACTCCAACACTCAGACTTATTTTACAAGCACAGTATTTGTGTTCAGTGAGTCCACCAGACCAGAGGCAGTAGCAATGGCAACGTGTCATATTGCTGTCCTGCCTGAGCATTGAAAATGTAACAAGTACTTTTGTGAGTCTGGGGAAATGTACGTGAGTAAAAAGTACATTATTTTCTCTAGGAATATGTAGTGAAGTAAAAGTTAAAGTAATTGAAAATGTAAGTAGTGAAGTAAAGTACAGATAACCCAAAAAACGACTTAAAGTAAGTACTTCAAAGTATTTTTTTTTACTTAGTTAAGAAACTACTTTCTTCTGTGGGAATGTCAGTAGTTCAGCATAATGTTCCCTACTAGTTTCCTCATGGTTCTATCTGAAGTAATGTTCTCAAATGGTTCCAATAACGTTAAGAAACAGAAACACAAGTTCCCATGTGGTTCTATTTAATGTCAGTTTTACTGTATTCTGGTTAAGTTCGCAAAAATGGTGACTTTAAGCGAGATTCTCAACATTCTGGGAATGTTCAAATTAATTGAATTGTATCACAGGTTGGTGGCACCTTAATAGTGGAGAACGGCCTCCTGGTACTAACTGGATCAGAATCAGTGGAATGGTATCAAATACATCAAAATCTAATCAAATGGTATTTGTCACCTGCGCCAAATACAACAGGTGTAGTAGACCTTACAGTGAAATGCTGAATACAACAGGTGTAGTTGACCTTACAGTGAAGTGCCAAATACAACAGGTGTAGTTGACCTTACAGTGAAGTGCCAAATACAACAGGTGTAGTTGACCTTACAGTGAAATGCTGAATACAACAGTTGTAGTAGACCTTACAGTGAAATGCTGAATACAACAGGTGTAGTAGACCTTACAGTGAAATGCTGAATACAACAGGTGTAGTAGACCTCACAGTGAAATGCTGAATACAACAGGTGTAGTAGACCTTACAGTGAAATGCTGAATACAACAGGTGTAGTTGACCTTACAGTGAAGTGCCAAATACAACAGGTGTAGTAGACCTTACAGTGAAATGCTGAATACAACAGGTGTAGTAGACCTCACAGTGAAATGCTGAATACAACAGGTGTAGTAGACCTTACAGTGAAATGCCAAATACAACAGGTGTAGTAGACCTTACAGTGAAATGCTGAATACAACAGGTGTAGTTGACCTTACAGTGAAGTGCCAAATACAACAGGTGTAGTAGACCTTACAGTGAAATGCCGAATACAACAGGTGTAGTAGACCTTACAGTGAAATGCTGAATACAACAGGTGTAGTAGACCTTACAGTGAAATGCCGAATACAACAGGTGTAGTAGACCTTACAGTGAAATGCTGAATACAACCGGTGTAGTAGACCTTACAGTGAAATGCCGAATACAACAGGTGTAGTAGACCTTACAGTGAAATGCTGAATACAACAGGTGTAGTTGTCCTTACATTGAAATGCTGAATACAACAGGTGTAGTAGACCTTACAGTGAAATGCTGAATACAACAGGTGTAGTAGACCTTACAGTGAAATGCCGAATACAACAGGTGTAGTAGACCTTACAGTGAAATGCCAAATACAACAGGTGTAGTAGACCTTACAGTGAAATGCTGAATACAACAGGTGTAGTAGACCTTACAGTGAAATGCTGAATACAACAGGTGTAGTAGACCTTACAGTGAAATGCTGAATACAACAGGTGTAGTAGACCTTACAGTGAAATGCTGAATACAACAGGTGTAGTATACCTTACAGTGAAATGCTGAATACAACAGGTGTAGTAGACCTTACAGTGAAATGCTGAATACAACAGGTGTAGTAGACCTTACAGTGAAATGCTGAATACAACAGGTGTAGTAGACCTTACAGTGAAATGCCGAATACAACAGGTGTAGTAGACCTTACAGTGAAATGCTGAATACAACAGGTGTAGTAGACCTTACAGTGAAATGCTGAATACAACAGGTGTAGTAGACCTTACCGTGAAATGCCGAATACAACAGGTGTAGTAGACCTTACAGTGAAATGCTGAATACAACCGGTGTAGTAGACCTTACAGTGAAATGCCAAATACAACAGGTGTAGTAGACCTTACAGTGAAATGCTGAATACAACAGGTGTAGTAGACCTTACAGTGAAATGCTGAATACAACAGGTGTAGTAGACCTTACAGTGAAATGCTGAATACAACAGGTGTAGTAGACCTTACTGTGAAATGCTGAATACAACAGGTGTAGTAGACCTTACAGTGAAATGCTGAATACAACAGGTGTAGTAGACCTTACTGTGAAATGCTGAATACAACAGGTGTAGTAGACCTTACAGTGAAATGCTGAATACAACAGGTGTAGTAGACCTTACAGTGAAATGCTGAATACAACAGGTGTAGTAGACCTTACCGTGAAATGCTGAATACAACAGGTGTAGTAGACCTTACAGTGAAATGCTGAATACAACAGGTGTAGTAGACCTTACTGTGAAATGCTGAATACAACAGGTGTAGTAGACCTTACAGTGAAATGCTGAATACAACAGGTGTAGTAGACCTTACTGTGAAATGCTGAATACAACAGGTGTAGTAGACCTTACAGTGAAATGCTGAATACAACAGGTGTAGTATACCTTACAGTGAAATGCTGAATACAACAGGTGTAGTAGACCTTACCGTGAAATGCTGAATACAACAGGTGTAGTAGACCTTACAGTGAAATGCTGAATACAACAGGTGTAGTAGACCTTACAGTGTAATGCTGAATACAACAGGTGTAGTAGACCTTACAGTGAAGTGCCGAATACAACAGGTGTAGTTGTCCTTACATTGAAATGCTGAATACAACAGGTGTAGTAGACCTTACATTGAAATGCTGAATACAACAGGTGTAGTAGACCTTAACAGTGTAATGCCGAATACAACAGGTGTAGTAGACCTTACAGTGAAATGCTGAATACAACAGGTGTAGTAGACCTTACAGTGAAATGCTGAATACAACAGGTGTAGTAGACCTTACAGTGAAATGCTGAATACAACAGGTGTAGTAGACCTTACAGTGAAATGCTGAATACAACAGGTGTAGTAGACCTTACAGTGAAATGCTTACTTACAAGCCTTTAACCAACAATGTAGTTTTAAGAAAATACCTAACAAAAGGAAGAGATAAGAATCACAAATAATTAAAGAGCAGCAGTAAATAACAATAGTGTGACTGTATACAGGGGGTACCGGGACAGAGTCAATGTGTGGGGGCACCGGTGTCGAGGTAATTGAGGTCATATGTACATGTAGGTAGAGTTATTCATTTCCATCGCCGCTAACCATATATAAAAAGTAATTCACAAAAGTTGAATAACAATGATCTGTTTATAATGCATACATATGCATTTCACGAAAAGCCTTCAAGGATAACCAAAAAAGAAACGCAAAACAATCATTCCCGTTACAACAAAAACGCTCAAAGATATTTACCCGGTATATCATATAGGATGTTATCTTAAAGCCTGTTGATGAGCAGCAGATACATGTAGACGCCACGCACTCTGATGATGGTAGATGTACCTCTCATCATGGTAGATATACCTCTCATCATGGTAGATATACCTCTCATCATGGTAGATATACCTCTCATCATGGTAGATATACCTCTCATCATGTGCAGGCCTCAACCACAACAGGACCTGTATTCACAAGGAGTCTGTGTAGGAGTGTTGATCTAGGATCAGTTGTGGCTTTCAGATCACAATGAATACAATCACATGTACCGGGAGGGACCTGATCCTAGATCAGCACTCCTACTTAGGGATGCTTTGTGAATACAGGCCCTGATCAGAACAGGATAGAATCGCTTTACAGAGCCCATTGTTAACTCATTTTGGGTAGCTGATAAAGTAGTACAGTGAACCCAGCGTGTACACTGAGTGTGGAAAACATTATTACACCTGCTCTTTCCAGGTGAGGAAAAAAGGGAGGTAAACTCAATATTAGGAAGGTGTTCTTAATGTTTTGTACACTCAGTGTACACTTCCCACCGATCATTTAACAAATATCAGCACATGAGAAAGTCAAGTGAGAGGCCAATATCGGAGCAGCCTGTGACATCAACAAACAAAGAGCCATGGTCTTGGATGTGGTGAGCTCATGTGATAAGCTGCTCTTTGAGTACCAGGATGACATGAGCACCATGACATTTAACCTGTGATATGATATCATGTTCACTCTGACAGTGCAGTCTTACTTACTGTCATGGACACCAAATGAAGTCTGTTTTTACTGGTCATAAATAGGGAAAGGGAAGGGAAGGGGATACCTGGTCAGTTGCACAACTGAACGCATTCAAACCAAAATGTGTCTTCCGCATTTAACCCAACCCCTCTGAATCAGATGGTAGCTTAATAGGTTTCCTTTCTATATGAGGAAACCATAAGGAGACAGACAGACCCACTTTAGACTATACATTGTCTTCTCTCACAGTTCTGTTTCCTTCTCGCCGCTGTCACCTGGCAGGCAGTATTCATCGTCTGTGGTTGTGTCAGAGTCCATGTCAAAGGCTGAGTCTGAGTCGGACTCCTCGAAGGCAGCCAGGCTGGAGACGTAGCCCCTGGAGGGCAAGCGCCCCCTGGGGGACAGACTGTCCTGTGACACCCTGCGGTCTGTGGGGGAGGTGGAGGCAGGGGAGGAGGAGCTGGTGGGGCGAGATATGCGCCTGGAGGCTGGGGACCAGAGAGGGGACGGAGGGGTGGTTGCAGGACGCTCTGTATCCCAGAGGAAGTGAGAGGTCTCCAGGCTGCCGGGATTCCACACGCAGCCGGTGGTGGTCGGAGATTGGCAAGTGACCTCTGAACTCCAGGATACATTTCTGGGTAAGGATTTGGATCTAGACTTGCGTGGATCTGTAAAGTCAGCTGTGATTGTTTTACTCTCATTTTTGGAGGTCTGGTCACTAATGACGGACCAGTTATTTACAGCTTGGCTGTCACCAGTGGTTTTGTGGCTAGTGGTTGTGTGTGTGTCCCACATTGGTATTATCCAATCACCTTTGACCCGGAGGTCATCCCAAGTCATGACTTCTTCTCCAAAGGACAGAGAGGGGTCAGTGAGGTAACTGACACTGCTGATCCTGGGGCTGGTGGAGATGCGTCCAGGACCAGAAGGTCGACTGGAGAGCACGGAGCTCACAGAGAAGGAACGTCCGGCCTCCAGACCGTATTTGAGATCAGCACAGGAGGAGAAGGAGGCCATACGTCCCTCACTGCCACGCTGGCCCACCCTGGAACCAAACCCTCCTTCCCCTGGCTCACAGAGAAAGGTAGTCTTCTTCGTATGAGGAAGCCTGGGGCTGAGTAACACGTTGTTGTTCTTGGAATCCTCGTGGTTGAAATGGAAGACATTGTGGTTCTTGGAGTCCTCATGGCTGAAGTGGAAGACGGAGAAAGTGTTCCTGGGGCTGCCTGAGGAGGATCTGTAGGCAGGGAGGCTTGCAGAGCGGCTGGGGCCCCAGGGTTGATGCCTAACGGGGCTGAAGTATCTCTGAGGAGGTTGCTTTCTGGCTCTACTGATCCTCTCCTCTTTGCAAGCTTCAAACTGTCCCCTGGTTGGGCTGATCTCTGGACTAGAAGGTTGGTTTCTGGGTAGAGTGAAGCTTTTGTCGTTGTAAGCCTCAAATTGAGGAAGGTCCATATCATGAGGCTGGTCTCTGTGTCTAGCCTCTTTGTTGTCTTTTAAACCTTGTGAGTGTTCACATCTAACATTTTCCTTAGTCATATCTGATGTGCGCTCACTGCCAGCCCAGAAAGAGGTTGAAGGTTTGATAAAGCCATCATTCTCCCTCCATCTGTCCTTTCTGTCTTCCTCTGCTTGATCGCTAGATTCGCTACAGTCAGTGCCATCACTAATGTCACTTGCTCTGCTGACAGAGGGAGGCTGGGGTGTCCTCTCCCTCCTCTCGTCATCCAGATGGTTGACTCTGAAGGTCGGCTGGAGTCGACTCAGCACCAGGTCCATTTTGTTCCTTCCCTTCTGCCCCTTCTCTGCCTCTTTCGTTGGGCTCTGAGGTTGTAATGGGACCACTGCACTCTTAAGAAAACTTTCCATTTTACACACAACCTTCTCAGTGCCTAATGCTCCACTGTCATTGGCGCTTTGGTATGACTGACAGCTGGGACTTCCTATCACCTGGCTGTGTTGTGACGATTGTGAGAGGTCAGCGGTGAGACGGGAGAGCTTATTTGACTTGATATTGGTGACGACTCGTGTGTCTGGAGTGTGTTGAGGAAAACAGGGTTGTGCAAGTCTAATACTGTCCAATATGGTGGAGGAATCGATCTCCGAAATCCGGTATACATGTGTCTCAACATCGTCTTCACTGGTCTGTTTGGAGTTGTTGATGACACTATCCGTTTCCAAGGCAACAACCTTTGAACTGTCCCGTGACCCAGTCCTGCGATGGCTGTAGAAGGGGTAACGTTGGGGTGAGGTAGAGGGTGAAAGAGGGGTTTGGGGTGAGGTAGAGGGTGAGAGAGGGGTTCGTGGTGAGGTTGTGTGTGTGAACTCACCCAGGGTTGTTCGTGACGACTTGAGAGTGGAGTAGGGCAAGGAGCTAAACCAAGGCTTGTAAAAGCTCCCAAAATCAGGAAGGGAGAGAGGGGCAGATGTCTTCCTCTGTGGTCCTAGTGCGGTCGAGTCTGTTCCTGTGTGGTCGAATGTGAACCGTGTGGTGTGGTTGCTAACACGCTCTGAGAGAGCTCGCCCTCCCTCCTTCACCGTTGTATCAGGCATTATGGATAAATTATGCATTGAGTCTCCCCTCCAGACCTGTAGTTTGGTGGTCCTGGGGGTTTGGGGAGACAGAAGTGACATAGCCCAGGTGGGGCTCCCCAATCTCAGGGAGGTGAAGATGGCAGGACACCCTACACTACGGAGGGGTCTGGTTGGGGCCGTAGAGCTGGTCAGGTCAGCTGGGCTCTGACGTGAATGAGACTGTGACAGCCTCCTACTGTTTTCCTCAGAACGTTGTGGCTCCAGAGACTCCTGCCACGCTCTATGTGATGTTAACCTCTCTTCCACCGGGTACTGGTGTTTCTTAGGGGAGCGGGCCAGGCTGCCTGTGAACGTCCTCTCCCCAAGAGGTGGTGCGCTGAGTGGGGAGAAGGGAGGAGTAGAGGGGTCCTGGGTGGTGGTCATACTCAGGGATATGGGGGTGCAGCTGGCTGGGGACAACGGTTGGGTGTAGGGGGTAGGGTTACTGGGGACGTAGCTGGTTTTAAGTATTAGTGGTTGGGGGATTGTGGTAGGGGTGTAGGCGGTTTTAGGGGACTGCAGTTGGGTTGAGGCGGTGTGGGTGTTTTGCACTGTGTTATTGGAGTTATTGATGCTGCTTTGGGGATTAACACCTGTGATATCATTAGTGCTACAGGGGCCTGTGTTATTGTTGCTAGAAGTGCTTGAGAGGCTGGATGTGTGGTTGTTGTTGTTGTGGTTGATAGTGGTGGTGGTAGTGGGACTGAGGAGGGGGGAACTGGGATTAGACCCACTGTCCTCTAGACCGGTGTATTGTCTCCGGCTAGTAGACCTCAGTGTGGTTCCTCTGGGAAAAGGCTGACTCCTTAGAGATTCCAGGTGGCCATATTGGGATGGTGGAGAGGAAGACAGATGGACGGTGGTTGCACCTGATCTCTCTAAGGGCGGACGTCTCTCTACACCACTAAACAAAAGAGTCTGCTTACTGGGGAAGGTTTTGTTGGGATAAACCCTGGAATTCTGGGGAAGGTTGGTGAGGGGTGTGCCCTCTGTCTTTTGGTAATTGGGCGAGGTTGAAAATAGGTGTGTTCTGTGTGTGTCTGCTTCTCTGTGTTTGGAAGTTGGTAAGGGGAGGGGCCTTGACCTCTCTGTTGTCCTGTAAGTGGGGGAGGCTGAATAGGGGAGGGACTTGGACCTCTCTCTGTCTCCATCATTGGATGAGGTTAAGGAAAGGTGTGCCCTAATTGTCTTTGATGCTCTGTCATTGTTTACAGTTGGAGAGAAATGTGGACCTGAAGTCTCTCCATCCCTGTGATTGGTTGGAGTGGAGATAGAGGGAGCGTTGGTCTCTGAGTGGGTGGAGCTAGCAATAGTGTTGAGCCTCCTCAGGGAGACAAGGTTTGGTTTGGAACTCAGCAGTGACGGCTGGTCTCCTTGACGACCAGCCTGTGCCAATCCCCTATGTACATTCAGGTTTGGAGAGAATGGAGAGGTGGGAGTATCAGGGAAGTCAATTCCACGTTCTACCCCTCTGTTGTCCAGCCTCCCCCAACTCACATCCAGAGAGACAGAATTAGAAACTGGGGCCTTTGTTGGGTGGTCTAGTTTGTGGCTGGGGGTGCTCCCCTCAAACCAGCCCCCGACTGTGCTTCTGCTAATAGCCAGGGTTGAAGCCCTCTCATGGGCTTGAGATCCGAGGGTCGACCCCCTCTCCCCAACACGTTGGTTCCTGGTCTCCAAAAACTGTTGTTGTTGCTGTTGCACTACAGAGTCAGTCCCGAGAGGGTCGTGCAGCTTCAAAAACGTTCCCCCCTCGCCCACTTCCAGTCCACTCCCTTGGGGTTCCTGTCCGGGCTCGCTGGTTGCCTTGCCAACCACGCCAATGTCGGTGCAGGCGACACCCCGCTTGTTCATGCGTTGTCGGACACTCCAGTGAGGGGCGAGAGCTGACTCCAGTGTGGAGGACAACATGTCTGCCTTGGAGTCCTCTTCCTCTTTAACAGGAAGTGACGTCACGTCCTCTTCCTCTGAAGGGTGATTGGCTGGTTCTATGAAATAATCTCTGTTCACCTGTCGAGAAAGTTCAATGTTCAAATCAGTTTATACTGATATCAAAAATTAGGGACATGTCTGTTAAGATTTAAACTTACATCAAAGGGTGCACTATCTCAATGTACCATTGAACTGATTTTCAGTTTACCTATTTTGCTTTTTCCTAGATCAAACTGCAGCATGTAATGGTGTTCATGTGTCAACACTGGCTCGTCACTCCATGCTTACTGAGGCTATCTGGGCTGAGAGGTAGAGGCTATCTGGGCTGAGAGGTAGAGGCTATCTGGGCTGAGAGGTAGATGCTATCTGGGCTGAGAGGTAGAGGCTATCTGGGCTGAGAGGTAGAGGATATCTGTGCTGAGAGTTAGATGCTATCTGGGCTGAAAGGTAGAGGCTAACTGGGCTGAGAGGTAGAGGCTATCTGGGCTGAGAGGTAGAAGCTAACTGGGCTGAGAGGTAGAGGCTATCTGGGCTGAGAGGTAGAGGCTATCTGGGCTGAGAGGTAGAAGCTATCTGGGCTGAGAGGTAGAGGCTAGCTGGGCTGAGAGGTAGAAGCTAACTGGGATGAGAGGTAGAGGCTAACTGGGCTGAGAGGTAGAGGCTATCTGGGCTGAGAGGTAGAGGCTATCTGGGCTGAGAGGTAGAGGCTAACTGGGCTGAGAGGTAGAGGCTATCTGGGCTGAGCGGTAGAGGCTATCTAGGCTGGGAGGTAGAGGCTATCTGGGCTGAGAGGTAGAGACTATCTGGGCTGAGAGGTAGATGCTATCTGGGCTGAAAGGTAGAGGCTAACTGGGCTGAGAGGTAGAGGCTATCTGGGCTGAGCGGTAGAGGCTATCTGGGCTGAGAGGTAGAGGCTATCTGGGCTGAGAGGTAAAGGCTATCTGGGCTGAGAGATAGAGGCTATCTGGGCTGAGAGATAGAGGCTATCTGGGCTGAGAGGTAGAGGCTATCTGGGCTGAGAGGTAGAGGCTTTCTGGGCTGAGAGGTAGAGGCTATCTGGGCTGAGAGATAGAGGCTATCTGGGCTGAGAGGTAGAGGCTATCTGGGCTGAGAGGTAGAGGCTTTCTGGGCTGAGAGGTAGAGGCTATCTGGGCTGAGAGGTAGAGGCTTTCTGGCCTGAGAGGTAGAGGCTATCTGGGCTGAGAGGTAGAGGCTAACTCGGCTGAGAGGTAGAGGCTATCTGGGCTGAGAGGTAGAGGCTATCTGGGCTGAGAGGTAGAGGCTATCTGGGCTGAGAGGTAGAGGCTAACTGGGCTGAGAGATAGAGGCTATCTGGGCTGAGAGGTAGAGGCTAACTGGGCTGAGAGGTAGAGGCTATCTGGGCTGAGAGGTAGAAGCTAACTGGGCTGAGAGGTAGAGGCTATCTGGGCTGAGCGGTAGAGGCTATCTGGGCTGAGAGGTAGAGGCTATCTGGGCTGAGAGATAGAGGCTATCTGGGCTGAGAGGTAGAGGCTATCTGGGCTGAGAGGTAGAGGCTATCTGGGCTGAGAGGTAGAGGCTATCTGGGCTGAGAGGTAGAAGCTATCTGGGCTGAGAGGTAGAGGCTAGCTGGGCTGAGAGGTAGAAGCTAACTGGGATGAGAGGTAGAGGCTAACTGGGCTGAGAGGTAGAGGCTATCTGGGCTGAGAGGTAGAGGCTATCTGGGCTGAGAGGTAGAGGCTAACTGGGCTGAGAGGTAGAGGCTAGCTGGGCTGAGAGGTAGAGGCTAACTGGGCTGAGAGGTAGAGGCTATCTGGGCTGAGAGGTAGAGGCTATCTGGGCTGAGAGGTAGAGGCTATCTGGGCTGAGAGGTAGAAGCTCAACGTGTGAGACAAAGACCTTTAATCTGACAGGGAAAAGCAAATAGTGTACTAATTGAAACTGGAGCAGGACTCATGTTACTGTTGAGGAAAATTTGATCCAGAGATTAATAACAGAGACTATATAATTGTATAATAGAAAAATCTTTAATGCAAGCAGCAGCAAGGGAGATCTATCTCTGATTTCACAGGGAAGAACTCAAGGAGGAAATGGTTCCATGTCCCTTATATAGTGAGACGGTAACAATACAATCATATTGTTCACACAACAGTTCTTTCAATATATCAACAGTTCCCGAAACACAATGGCCTTGTCTTAGGGTGTAAACATACCAGGAGTCTATGAAAGGCATAACATCACCAGTTCAACACAGAACATTTCCATTTGGAGGCTCACACCACATTCTGACACCACATTCTGACACCACATTCTGACACCACATTCTGACACCACATTCCCATGGAAATGTTATGAAGAGAATAAGTCAAGAACCAACAGGTTTATTTCCAACAGGGTTGGATGTCAAATCCATTTAAATTCCTGTCAACTCAAAAAGTTAACCAAATTTCAATTCCAAATTGAAAAGCCTGGAAGACATTTAGAATTTCAGTGTACTTCCTGAATTGAAATGGAATTGACCCCAACCATGATTTCCAAGTACATGAGATGTCCACGGAAACACAACTCTTCTTCTCCTCCCCAAACAGGCATTCCATGATGGTTGTTTTCACATGACGCAATGTTCCTACTGACATTCATAAGGAGTTAATGTCTTAAAGTGAATTGCTAATGTGGCCTCCATGACGCCTCCATAATGCCATATAGCAGACAGTTAATGTTAGCTTATGGCAACACCCGTAATGACAAAAAACTGGTGACATGAACTGTCATCCCGACTGTTTATAATATGTGTTACGGCATTATTATGACAGTGTTCTGAAAGGCTTTATAACAGAGGGGTCAAGTAAAGTCAAGTAAATCGATAACATTGTCACTAAATGGTAATGCCTTGTGTTGACCTGCGCATGCTGAGCCCTGGGTGCCTTTCCTTACCTCTCTCTGAGAACTGCCACAGCAGGGAGACAAATCATTAGAATGAATATTAATGGTTATCATACTAACATGCAATTAGGTAGGACACACACACGCACACGCACACACACACTCACACACACACACCTCCTCCAGTGTGTTCCACATTCACCTCCGTGACCCTGATCAACAGGATCAACTGCTTTCCATCAGCTCTCTCTCTCATCGTCTCTCACTCTTTCTCCCCTTCTCTTGTCTTTCCTCATCTCCCCTTCTCTCTCTGTTCCTCTCATGATTTATGTTAATGTTTACCTGGGATTGTTTAGCAATAGTGGAAAAGTGGAACTAATAATTAATGCCATAAATCACACTTGTAATAACTTGTCTTTACCATGTAATTGTCATGTCTTTAGACAGACGTACGCACGTATGCACACCACACACAAACTTGTTTTTCTATCCTCGTGGGGACCTAAAATTAATTTCCATTCAAAATCCTATTTTCCCTAACCCCTGGCCCTGACCCTAACCTCTAATCCTAGTTCTAACACCTGGACCTGGCCCTAACCCTAACCTCTAATCCTAGTTCTAACACCTAACCCTGAACCTGACCCTAACCATAACCCCTAACCCTAGTTCTAACCCTAACCCTAACCCTAACCCCTAACCCTAGTTCTAACCATAACCCCTAACCCCTAACCCTAACCCTAACCCTAGTTCTAACCATAACCCCTAACCCTAACCCTAACCCTAACCCTAACCCTAGTTCTAACCCTAACCTTAACCCCTACCCCTTACATCTAATCCTAGTTCTAACCATAACCCTAACCTCTAACCCTAGTTCTAACCATAACCCTAACATCTAACCCTAGTTCTAACCATAACCCTAACCTCTAACCCTAGTTCTAACCATAACCCTAACCTCTAACCCTAGTTCTAACCATAACCCTAACCTCTAACCCTAGTTCTAACCATAACCCTAACCCCTAACCGTAGTTCTAACCATAACCCTAACCCCTAACCCCTTATCCCTAACCCCTAACACTAACCTCTAGCCACTAGTTCTAACCCCTAAACTTAAAATAGCATTTATCCTTGTGGGGACTTTTGGGGATTTTAGGGCCCTACGAGGATAGAAGAATACACACACACACACACACACACACACACACACACACACACACACACACACACACACACACACACACACACACACACACACACACACACACACACACACACACACACACACACACACATCACATCATTGTTTTATGGAGCCGTGTTTATGTAAATCTATCTGTGACATACACAAATGCTGATAGAAAGGCTGAGGGTCTTCAAGAGAAATAAAATCTCTGAACACAGAAGAGAACTGTATAATGTACAAACCACAGCATTTACAGTATACAACCAAGCTTCAACATTTCACTTGTGTAGAGAGTCACCCCCCTCTGTGCTGTGGCTTTTAGTCTGGGTTGTGTGTGTGTGTGTGTGTGTGTGTGTGTGCGTGTGTGTGTGTGCGTGTGTGTGTGTGTGTGTGTGTGTGTGTGTGTGTCTGTGTCTGTGTGTGTGTGTGTGTGTGTGTGTGTGTGTGTGTGTGTGTGTGTGTGTGTGTGTAGGGGGGGTGTCTGTTCTATCCCCCTGCTGTTGGTACTGAGTGGTGTTAGAGCGCACTGATCACTTTCCACTTCGTTTTCACAACGATTCTCCTCCTGGGATTGCCTCACATCTTGGTGTCTCCAAGGCAACAACACACCTAAGTATCCATGGAAACCAATTCATTTATTACATAATGATCTGCTCCAGCCACTAAACACTCTGATACATAAAGGCTGTCATTACGCTGCTGACTGATATGCCAGCTAACGCACCAACACAGACAGAGATCTGACAATAATCTAACATAGATACGCCCATAACTCTCACTGATGTTGGCGAAACAAGTCAATCATGTATGTCACAGAGCAACAATCTCTCTGGCATACATCTATCTGATGACATCTGTCTCTGCCCGTACTAATGTAACCAATCACAACCTGTCCAAATAATCCCACTAAAAATCTGATTATCCTCCCTGATTCTGAACATAATCTGGTCACTGAGAAAGATAAAGTAATCAGAGAGTACTATACCTCAGGGAGATGCAGTGATTACCATCTCAACAACACTGGTGTGTCCTGTCCTGGGCTGGCCTGTCCTGTCCTGGGCTGGCCTGTCCTTGCTGCTACAGTTAAATCCAATGTGACCACAGTACAGTTTAAAGCCTTTGACTCTCTTTGGCACGGAAGTCATGTAAGGATTTTCTGGTTGTCTGTCTGTCTGTCTGTCTGTCTGTCTGTCTGTCTGTCTGTGCCTGTTTACTTGTCTGTTCGTCACTCTCTATCTCTCTGCCTGTTTACTTGTCTGTTCGTCACTCTCTATCTCTCTGCCTGTTTACTTGTCTGTTCGTCACTCTCTATCTCTCTGCCTGTTTACTTGTCTGTTCGTCACTCTCTATCTCTCTGCCTGTTTACTTGTCTGTTCGTCACTCTCTATCTCTCTGCCTGTTTACTTGTCTGTTCGTCACTCTCTATCTCTCTGCCTGTTTACTTGTCTGTTCGTCACTCTCTATCTCTCTGCCTGTTTACTTGTCTGTTCGTCACTCTCTATCTCTCCGTCTGTCCATCTTCTGTTTTTCTTTCTTTCTTTCATTCTCTTTCTCCCTCCCCTTTTCTCCCGCCCAGTCCAGGGGCTTAGCCCTATAGGAGGGAGAAACAAGCCATACACAAGCTGCAACGCCTTTCCTGTAGAAAATACTTGTTTGGCTGTAAGGCTTACTAAGCCCTGTATCATACCAGGACAACGTGGCAGGACATGCTATAAGCAAAGTTATTCTGTGGTAGTCATTCCTCTATCACAGAGGTTAATGCCAAGTTCAACAGACCGCAGGGAAGATTCTCTCAATGTTTTCCCTATTTTTCTCTCCCACAGGTCATGAGAGGACATCCTGCATTAAGATCAAATCAGTGCATCGATGTCAACAAGGAAAAATAGGTGAACATGTTCTAGCCACAGATACATGCAATGTTGTAGGCTGCCTAAATCCTCCAAATGATGATAAAACTAAATTGGCATCACTGGCATGCATACAGCACCCACAATGTAAACCAAACATCCCTTCCAAAGGAAAGCTTCAGATTGCGTTCTGAGTAAATACAACTTGATCAAACCACTCTGCACTCTACAGCTGTCTGCATGTGCTTCAAGGCTTCACTCTGCACATATCTAATATGTACAGTACAACATGTAAGATCATACCTGAAGGCTCTATAGATTATACCTGTAGGCTCTATAGATCATACCTGTAGCCTCTATAGATCATACCTGTAGGCTCTCTAGATTATACCTGTAGGCTCTATAGATCATACCCCTAGGCTCTCTAGATTATACCTGTAGGCTCTATAGATCATGCCTGTAGGCTCTATAGATTATACCCGTAGGCTCTATAGATCATACCTGTAGACTCTATAGATCATACCTGTAGACTCTATAGATCATACCTGTAGGCTCTATAGATCATACCTGTAGACTCTATAGATCATACCAGTAGGCTCTATAGATCATAACTCTATGACAGGTCAGCTCTACGGATAATTCCAATGAAAGCCCAGAGTTCTGTCACAAGACAGATGTACAGTACCAGTCAAATGTTTGGACACACCTACACATTCAAGGGTTTTTCTTTTCTACATTGTAGAAAAATAGTAAAGACATCAAAACTATCTTCTGTCTTCTGTATACCAACCCGACCTTGTCACAACACAACTGATTGGCTCAAACGCATTACAGTTTTTTTCAATTGCTAACAAGCATCGGTAAATACTGAAGCCACTTCTTCAAAACTCTTCACACAGTCTGCATTACCAACACGCATGTCACGTTCTGACCTTAGTTCCTTTGTTTTGTCTTTGTTTTAGTATGGTCAGGGCTTGAGTTGGGGTGGGCAGTCTATGTTATTTTTTCTATGATTTGGTATATCTGTGTTTGGCCTGGTATGGTTCTCAATCAGAGGCAGCTGTCCATCGTTGTCCCTGATTGAGAACCATAGTTAGGTAGCCTGTTTTCACCCTTGAGTTGTGGGTGATTATTTTCTGTTGTGTGTCTTCACCAGACAGGACTGTTTTGTTGTTTCGCTTTGTTGTTTTTTATATCAGTGTTCAGTTTGATTTATGAAATATTAACATCGTGAACCCATACCACGCTGAGCTTTGGTCCTCACCTTCTTCCACCAACAACGGCCCTGACAACGCATCTGAGACCAAACAGTCAATCTCACCTCCAAAACTCACTCAAACCACCAAAACACTTCATACATGTCTCAAAATAAGCTCGTTGGACCAGAACACTGGCAACAATTCTCACTCCGAAAGCATACACCGTCACGCATAACACACTGACCTAAAAAACACTAACAACAGGGAGCATTATAAAAATTATTAACTTTTCTCTTTGAAGTTTGAAAGATTTTTCACATAAATCAGTATTTTATTATATAATAAGACTAACACCTTTTCACTTTACTGACTGTACTAAAGTATATAAGAGAATCAATCAGAAATGCAGCAGTTTGCTTCAATCGCCTTGATTTTGTTCTATATCTTTGCACATAATCATTTACTTGTGAAAAATAAAACATTTGAAACAAAAAACGACTTCCTTAAATTCCAGGGCTGCAATAATAATAATTTAAAAAACATCATCAACATATATAGTATAATCACTCATACTGTACAGTACTGTGAGGGTTCTAGTTCTCATCAACATGTATAGTATAATCACTCATACTGTACAGTACTGTGAGGGTTCTAGTTCTCATCAACATGTATAGTATAATAAATCATACTGTACAGTACTGTGAGGGTTCTAGTTCTCATCAACATGTATAGTATAATCACTCATACTGTACAGTACTGTGAGGGTTCTAGTTCTCTCTCCTGCATTTGGCCACAAGTTCTCATTAACATCACATCTTATATCTTCTCTGGTGATGCATCTTAGAAAGTGTCTTCTGGAATGTCTAATCCAACCCTGCCAGTCTTCAGGAGAAGTGTCTCTACACCCTGCCAGTCTTCAGGAGAAGTGTCTCCACACCCTGGCAGTCTTCAGGAGAAGTGTCTCCACACCCTGGCAGTCTTCAGGAGAAGTATCTCCACACCCTGGCAGTCTTCAGGAGAAGTGTCTCCACACCCTGGCAGTCTTCAGGAGAAGTGTCTCCACACCCTGGCAGTCTTCAGGAGAAGTGTCTCCACACCCTGCCAGTCTTCAGGAGAAGTGTCTCCACACCCTGGCAGTCTTCAGGAGAAGTGTCTCCACACCCTGCCAGTCTTCAGGAGAAGTGTCTCCACACCCTGGCAGTCTTCAGGAGAAGTGTCTCCACACCCTGGCAGTCTTCAGGAGAAGTGTCTCTACACCCTGGCAGTCTTTAGGAGCAGTCTTCAGGAGAAGTGTCTCTACACCCTGGCAGTCTTCAGGAGAAGTGTCTCTACACCCTGGCAGTCTTCAGGAGAAGTGTCTCCACACCCTGGCAGTCTTCAGGAGAAGTGTCTCCACACCCTGGCAGTCTTCTGGAGAAGTGTCTCCACACCCTGGCAGTCTTCAGGAGAAGTGTCTCTACACCCTGGCAGTCTTTAGGAGCAGTCTTCAGCAGAAGTGTCTCCACACCCTGGCAGTTTTCAGGAGAAGTGTCTCTACACTTCAGGAGAATTGTCTCCACACCCTGGCAGTCTTCAGGAGAAGTGTCTCCACACCCTGACAGTCTTCAGGAGAAAAGTCTCTACACCCTGTCAGTCTTCAGGAGAAGTGTCTCCACACCCTGGCAGTCTTCAGGAGAAGTGTCTCCACACCCTGGCAGTCATCAGGAGAAGTGTCTCTACACCCTGGCAGTCTTTAGGAGCAGTCTTCAGCAGAAGTGTCTCCACACCCTGGCAGTCTTCAGCAGAAGTGTCTCCACACCCTGGCAGTCTTCAGGAGAAGTGTCTCCACACCCTGGCAGTCTTCAGGAGAAGTGTCTCTACACCCTGGCAGTCTTCAGGAGAAGTGTCTCTACTCCGTGTCAGTCTTCAGGAGAAGTGTCTCCACACCCTGGCAGTCTTCAGGAGAAGTGTCTCCACACCCTGGCAGTCTTCAGGAGAAGTGTCTCCACACCCTGGCAGTCTTCAGGAGAAGTGTCTCCACACCCTGGCAGTCTTCAGGAGAAGTGTCTCCACACCCTGGCAGTCTTCAGGAGAAGTGTCTCCACACCCTGGCAGTCTTCAGGAGAAGTGTCTCCACACCCTGGCAGTCTTCAGGAGAAGTGTCTCCACACCCTGCCAGTCTTCAGGAGAAGTGTCTCCACACCCTGGCAGTCTTCAGGAGATGTGTCTCCACACCCTGGCAGTCTTCAGGAGAAGTGTCTCCACACCCTGGCAGTCTTCAGGAGAAGTGTCTCTACACCCTGGCAGTCTTTAGGAGCAGTCTTCAGGAGAAGTGTCTCTACACCCTGGCAGTCTTCAGGAGAAGTGTCTCTACACCCTGGCAGTCTTCAGGAGAAGTGTCTCCACACCCTGGCAGTCTTCAGGAGAAGTGTCTCCACACCCTGGCAGTCTTCTGGAGAAGTGTCTCCACACCCTGGCAGTCTTCAGGAGAAGTGTCTCTACACCCTGGCAGTCTTTAGGAGCAGTCTTCAGCAGAAGTGTCTCCACACCCTGGCAGTTTTCAGGAGAAGTGTCTCTACACTTCAGGAGAATTGTCTCCACACCCTGGCAGTCTTCAGGAGAAGTGTCTCCACACCCTGACAGTCTTCAGGAGAAAAGTCTCTACACCCTGTCAGTCTTCAGGAGAAGTGTCTCCACACCCTGGCAGTCTTCAGGAGAAGTGTCTCCACACCCTGGCAGTCTTCAGGAGAAGTGTCTCTACACCCTGGCAGTCTTTAGGAGCAGTCTTCAGCAGAAGTGTCTCCACACCCTGGCAGTCTTCAGCAGAAGTGTCTCCACACCCTGGCAGTCTTCAGGAGAAGTGTCTCCACACCCTGGCAGTCTTCAGGAGAAGTGTCTCTACACCCTGGCAGTCTTCAGGAGAAGTGTCTCTACTCCCTGTCAGTCTTCAGGAGAAGTGTCTCCACACCCTGGCAGTCTTCAGGAGAAGTGTCTCCACACCCTGCCCGTCTTCAGGAGAAGTGTCTCCACACCCTGCCAGTCTTCAGGACAAGTGTCTCCTCACCCTGGCAGTCTTCAGGAGAAGTGTCTCCACACCCTGGCAGTCTTCAGGAGAAGTGTCTCCACACCCTGGCAGTCTTCAGGAGAAGTGTCTCCACACCCTGGCAGTCTTCAGGAGAAGTGTCTCCACACCCTGGCAGTCTTCAGGAGAAGTGTCTCCACACCCTGGCAGTCTTCAGGAGAAGTGTCTCCACACCCTGGCAGTCTTCAGGAGAAGTGTCTCCACACCCTGGCAGTCTTCAGGAGAAGTGTCTCCACACCCTGCCAGTCTTCAGGAGAAGTGTCTCCACACCCTGCCAGTCTTCAGGAGAAGTGTCTCCACACCCTGGCAGTCTTCAGGAGAAGTGTCTCCACACCCTGCCAGTCTTCAGGAGAAGTGTCTCCACACCCTGTCAGTCTTCCGGAGAAGTGTCTCCACACCCTTGCAGTCTTCAGGAGAAGTGTCTCCACACCCTGCCAGTCTTCAGGAGAAGTGTCTCCACACCCTGGCAGTCTTCAGGAGAAGTGTCTCCACACCCTGCCAGTCTTCAGGAGAAGTGTCTCCACACCCTGGCAGTCTTCAGGAGAAGTGTCTCCACACCCTGGCAGTCTTCAGGAGAAGTGTCTCTACACCCTGGCAGTCTTTAGGAGCAGTCTTCAGGAGAAGTGTCTCTACACCCTGGCAGTCTTCAGGAGAAGTGTCTCTACACCCTGGCAGTCTTCAGGAGAAGTGTCTCCACACCCTGGCAGTCTTCAGGAGAAGTGTCTCCACACCCTGGCAGTCTTCAGGAGAAGTGTCTCCACACCCTGGCAGTCTTCAGGAGAAGTGTCTCTACACCCTGGCAGTCTTTAGGAGCAGTCTTCAGCAGAAGTGTCTCCACATCCTGGCAGTTTTCAGGAGAAGTGTCTCTACACTTCAGGAGAATTGTCTCCACACCCTGGCAGTCTTCAGGAGAAGTGTCTCCACACCCTGACAGTCTTCAGGAGAAGTGTCTCTACACCCTGTCAGTCTTCAGGAGAAGTGTCTCCACACCCTGGCAGTCTTCAGGAGAAGTGTCTCCACACCCTGGCAGTCTTCAGGAGAAGTGTCTCTACACCCTGGCAGTCTTTAGGAGCAGTCTTCAGCAGAAGTGTCTCCACACCCTGGCAGTCTTCAGCAGAAGTGTCTCCACACCCTGGCAGTCTTCAGGAGAAGTGTCTCCACACCCTGGCAGTCTTCAGGAGAAGTGTCTCTACACCCTGGCAGTCTTCAGGAGAATTGTCTCTACTCCCTGTCAGTCTTCAGGAGAAGTGTCTCCACACCCTGGCAGTCTTCAGGAGAAGTGTCTCCACACCCTGCCAGTCTTCAGGACAAGTGTCTCCTCACCCTGGCAGTCTTCAGGAGAAGTGTCTCCACACCCTGGCAGTCTTCAGGAGAAGTGTCTCCACACCCTGGCAGTCTTCAGGAGAAGTGTCTCCACACCCTGGCAGTCTTCAGGAGAAGTGTCTCCACACCCTGGCAGTCTTCAGGAGAAGTGTCTCCACACCCTGGCAGTCTTCAGGAGAAGTGTCTCCACACCCTGCCAGTCTTCAGGAGAAGTGTCTCCACACCCTGGCAGTCTTCAGGAGAAGTGTCTCCACACCCTGGCAGTCTTCAGGAGAAGTGTCTCCACACCCTGGCAGTCTTCAGGAGAAGTGTCTCCACACCCTGCCAGTCTTCAGGAGAAGTGTCTCCACACCCTGCCAGTCTTCAGGAGAAGTGTCTCCACACCCTGGCAGTCTTCAGGAGAAGTGTCTCCACACCCTGGCAGTCTTCAGGAGAAGTGTCTCCACACCCTGGCAGTCTTCAGGAGAAGTGTCTCCACACCCTGCCAGTCTTCAGGAGAAGTGTCTCCACACCCTGCCAGTCTTCAGGAGAAGTGTCTCCACACCCTGGCAGTCTTCAGGAGAAGTGTCTCCACACCCTGCCAGTCTTCAGGAGAAGTGTCTCCACACCCTGGCAGTCTTCAGGAGAAGTGTCTCCACACCCTGGCAGTCTTCAGGAGAAGTGTCTCTACACCCTGGCAGTCTTTAGGAGCAGTCTTCAGGAGAAGTGTCTCTACACCCTGGCAGTCTTCAGGAGAAGTGTCTCCACACCCTGGCAGTCTTCAGGAGAAGTGTCTCCACACCCTGGCAGTCTTCAGGAGAAGTGTCTCCACACCCTGGCAGTCTTCAGGAGAAGTGACTCTACACCCTGGCAGTCTTTAGGAGCAGTCTTCAGCAGAAGTGTCTCCACACCCTGGCAGTTTTCAGGAGAAGTGTCTCTACACTTCAGGAGAATTGTCTCCACACCCTGGCAGTCTTCAGGAGAAGTGTCTCCACACCCTGACAGTCTTCAGGAGAAGTGTCTCCACACCCTGTCAGTCTTCAGGAGAAGTGTCTCCACACCCTGGCAGTCTTCAGGAGAAGTGTCTCCACACCCTGGCAGTCTTCAGGAGAAGTGTCTCCACACCCTGGCAGTCTTCAGGAGAAGTGTCTCCACACCCTGGCAGTCTTCAGGAGAAGTGTCTCTACACCCTGACAGTCTTTAGGAGCAGTCTTCAGCAGAAGTGTCTCCACACCCTGGCAGTCTTCAGCAGAAGTGTCTCCACACCCTGGCAGTCTTCAGGAGAAGTGTCTCCACACCCTGGCAGTCTTCAGGAGAAGTGTCTCTACACCCTGGCAGTCTTCAGGAGAATTGTCTCTACTCCCTGTCAGTCTTCAGGAGAAGTGTCTCCACACCCTGGCAGTCTTCAGGAGAAGTGTCTCCACACCCTGCCAGTCTTCAGGACAAGTGTCTCCTCACCCTGGCAGTCTTCAGGAGAAGTGTCTCCACACCCTGGCAGTCTTCAGGAGAAGTGTCTCCACACCCTGGCAGTCTTCAGGAGAAGTGTCTCCACACCCTGGAAGTCTTCAGGAGAAGTGTCTCCACACCCTGGCAGTCTTCAGGAGAAGTGTCTCCACACCCTGGCAGTCTTCAGGAGAAGTGTCTCCACACCCTGCCAGTCTTCAGGAGAAGTGTCTCCACACCCTGGCAGTCTTCAGGAGAAGTGTCTCCACACCCTGCCAGTCTTCAGGAGAAGTGTCTCCACACCCTGCCAGTCTTCAGGAGAAGTGTCTCCACACCCTGGCAGTCTTCAGGAGAAGTGTCTCCACACCCTGGCAGTCTTCAGGAGAAGTGTCTCCACACCCTGTCAGTCTTCAGGAGAAGTGTCTCCACACCCTGGCAGTCTTCAGGAGAAGTGTCTCCACACCCTGCCAGTCTTCAGGAGAAGTGTCTCCACACCCTGGCAGTCTTCAGGAGAAGTGTCTCCACACCCTGCCAGTCTTCAGGAGAAGTGTCTCCACACCCTGGCAGTCTTCAGGAGAAGTGTCTCCACACCCTGGCAGTCTTCAGGAGAAGTGTCTCTACACCCTGGCAGTCTTTAGGAGCAGTCTTCAGGAGAAGTGTCTCTACACCCTGGCAGTCTTCAGGAGAAGTGTCTCTACACCCTGGCAGTCTTCAGGAGCAGTGTCTCCACACCCTGGCAGTCTTCAGGAGAAGTGTCTCCACACCCTGGCAGTCTTCAGGAGAAGTGTCTCCACACCCTGGCAGTCTTCAGGAGAAGTGTCTCTACACCCTGGCAGTCTTTAGGAGCAGTCTTCAGCAGAAGTGTCTCCACACCCTGGCAGTTTTCAGGAGAAGTGTCTCTACACTTCAGGAGAATTGTCTCCACACCCTGGCAGTCTTCAGGAGAAGTGTCTCCACACCCTGTCAGTCTTCAGGAGAAGTGTCTCCACACCCTGGCAGTCTTCAGGAGAAGTGTCTCCACACCCTGTCAGTCTTCAGGAGAAGTGTCTCCACACCCTGGCAGTCTTCAGGAGAAGTGTCTCTACACCCTGGCAGTCTTCAGGAGAAGTGTCTCTACACCCTGGCAGTCTTTAGGAGCAGTCTTCAGCAGAAGTGTCTCCACACCCTGGCAGTCTTCAGCAGAAGTGTCTCCACACCCTGGCAGTCTTCAGGAGAAGTGTCTCCACACTCTGGCAGTCTTCAGGAGAAGTGTTTCCACACCCTGCCCGTCTTCAGGAGAAGTGTCTCCACACCCTGCCAGTCTTCAGGACAAGTGTCTCCTCACCCTGGCAGTCTTCAGGAGAAGTGTCTCCACACCCTGGCCGTCTTCAGGAGAAGTGTCTCTACACCCTGGCAGTCTTCAGGAGAAGTGTCTCCACACCCTGACAGTCTTCAGGAGAAGTGTCTCCACACCCTGGCAGTCTTCAGGAGAAGTGTCTCCACACCCTGGCAGTCTTCAGGAGAAGTGTCTCCACACCCTGGCAGTCTTCAGGAGAAGTGTCTTTACACCCTGGCAGTCTTTAGGAGCAGTCTTCAGCAGAAGTGTCTCCACACCCTGGCAGGCTTCAGGAGAAGTGTCACCACACCCTGGCAGTCTTCAGGAGAAGTGTCTCTACACCCTGGCAGGCTTCAGGAGAAGTGTCACCACACCCTGGCAGTCTTCAGCAGAAGTGTATCCACACCCTGGCAGTCTTCAGGAGAAGTGTCTCTACACCCTGGCAGTCTTTAGGAGCAGTCTTCAGCAGGAGTGTCTCTACACCCTGGCCGTCTTCAGGAGAAGTGTCTCCACACCCTGGCAGTCTTCAGGAGAAGTGTCTCCACACCCTGGCAGTCTTCAGGAGAAGTGTCTCTACACCCTGGCAGTCTTCAGGAGAAGTGTCTCTACACCCTGGCAATCTTCAGGAGAAGTGTCTCCTCACCCTGGCAGTCTTCAGGAGGTGGCTCCACACCCTGGCAGTCTTCAGGAGAAGTGTCTCCACACCCTGGCAGTCTTCAGGAGAAGTGTCTCCACACCCTGGCAGTCTTCAGGAGAAGTGTCTCCACACCCTGGCAGTCTTCAGGAGAAGTGTCTCCACACCCTGGCAGTCTTCGTGAGAAGTGTCTCCACACCCTGCATTCATGGCATCCAGTAAGGACATCTGGTCATGTGGTTTGTGTAACAGCAAACCAACATTGGACAGTTCTGCACACAGTGTGATGTTCTCCCCTCTCTGGCCTGGGACATCTACGGTTGCCCTCTGTCCAATCACATTGTGATGTTAGCTCCTATCTGGCCTGGGACATCTACGGTTGCTCTCTGTCCAATCACATTGTGATGTTAGCTCCTCTCTGGCCTGGGACATCTACGGTTGCTCTCTGTCCAATCACATTGTGATGTTAGCTCCTCTCTGGCCTGGGACATCTACGGTTGCTCTCTGTCCAATCACATTGTGATGTTAGCTCCTCTCTGTCCAACCACATTTCTTCCCCTGCGGCGTGTTTTTGCCAGGTTGAATTCAGCTTTATCCACAAAGATGAATGTACGTGCAGGTTGCCTGGCTTCCATCTCCATTACTCTCTGAAATACAGTAAATCCACAGTTTTACAGTACTTTACATTATGTATAGCTTGGTATGTACCCTGTTTGGTTATTAAACAGACATCTTACCTGGACATATTGATACCGGAGTTCTTTCACATGTTCACTGTTTCTCTCAAAGGGTACAGTGTACATCTGCTTCATCCTTGTTTGAGGTTTCTCTAGGACTCTGGCAAATGTCATTGTGCTGACCGTAAAAAAAGTGATATTGTCTGCCAGCACTCTGTCCCGGATTTCCCGCAGTTTTATTGCATTGTTGCCAATTACCATGTCAACGATGACAATATCCTGCACATCTGATAATATTCTGCCTCTCCCTCCTGTGGGAGGCAACCTTTGGATCCTACTGAAATACAGAAAACAATCAATATATTTCTAAATGTCAGTACATGTAAAAATGTGAACATACTGTATTGTACTGTAATATGTAGGTAAATTATTATTGAAGGATGCACATCTCACCTGTTGTTTTGCTGGAAAATGTGTACTATTAATTAGGGATAGGTGTACCGCTAGCGGGACACAAGCCGACAACATCCGTTGAAATTGGAGGGCGCGCAATTCAAATAAATATTAGTAATATTAAACATTCATGAACATACAAGTATCTGATATCTTTAAAAGCTTAACTTCTTGTTAATGTGTGTTGTCAGTTTTCAAAAAGGTTTTACGGTGAAAGCATACCATGTGATTGTCTGAGCACGGCGCCCCACATCAACATATTTTTCAACCAGCACAGGCTTCACAAAATCACAAATACCGATGAAATAAATCACTTCCCTTTGAAGATCTACCTCTGTCTGCAATCCCAAGGGTCCCAGCAACAACATGAATGGTTGTTTTGTTCAATAAAATCCTTCTTTATATCCCAAAAAGTATGTTTAGTTGGCGCCATTGATTTCAGAAATCCACTCATTCAACATGCAGACAAAGGAGTCCAAAAAGCTACCGCTAAACTTCGTCCAAACAAGTCAAATGGCGTTTCTATTTAATCCTCAGGTAATTTAATCCTCAGGTAAATCCTCAGGTAAATCCTCAGGTAATTTAATCCTCAGGTAAATCCTCAGGTAATTTAATCCTCAGGTAAATAAACTATAATATATCATATTGAAAGTAGTTCAATAGGAAAGGACAATTCGTAAGTGCGTGTCAAAAGACTGATTTGCTTCAGGTGGTCTCCTAACAAAAACTTGTTCGTTTTTCATAAAAGCAGCCTGAAACCTTGAATAAAGACTGTTGATATCTAGTGGAAGCCATAGAAATTGCAATCTGGGAGACGGAGTTACATAGAATCAATAGGTTTCCATAATAAGAGCCTGGGAGGTCTTCTGAGTTTTGCCTGCCAAA